>NC_141043.1:385000-535000 GCF_052040795.2 Danio rerio
TTTTCATACGATTGAGAGAATACTCTGATGGAGAATCTACCATGTAAACAGAGAATTTTGATGACCTTAATCTGACTAAAGTCATAATCAAACTGAACAGACATGAATAAGACGTGGAGTATTTCTGTGTGAGTGGCATTTGTGTGCATGTAAACGTACTCATCGACATGCATGGTGATCAATGACTGCAAAACATCATAGCTAACACACCTGGGAGTCCAGGGATGTCAGGAAAGTAGTATTCGGTGAACTGAAGGTGGATTGCAGGAGTGTTTTCTGGGAGATGGAGGGATTTGCGGTTGCAGGACAGAAGAGACTGTGTCTTCCTGCTGTGTCGGCCTCCAGTGGACACCTAAAGCAACAGATGAGCTTTAATTTACACCTTTAAGGTAATTACCCTCACAACAACCCCTCATGCTGGAGTTTACTGCTTGTTTGTTATTACTGATCTCTAGAAGAGTGCAACTAGCTGTGTTTCCATCCGAACATGCTGATTCAATTCATGCACTACACTGAAATATTGTATCTCAGTACTGGGAAACACCCATACACACTCATTTACACACACTCGTATACTATGGCCACGCCAACACGAGGAGAACATGCAAATTCCACACAGAAACACCAACTGACCCAGCCGGGACTCAAACCAGTCACCTTCTTGCTGTGAGGCGACAGTGCTAACCACTGAGCCACCATGCTGCCCCATATATTTTTTGTGATTTTGTGCTATTAAGTAAGTTAGCAAGCAAGTTGGTAAGTTAGTTGGTAAGTTAGTTGGTAAACTATTTAGTTAGTCAATAGGTTAATAAGTTAGTAGGTAAGCAAGCAAGCTAGTAAGTAAGCTAGTAAGCAAGTTAGTAAGTTAGTTAGTAAGTTAGTTGGTGAGTTATTTAGTCAATAAGTTAGTAAGTTAGTAGGTAAGCAAGCAAGTTAGTAAGTTAGTGAGCAAGTTAGCAAGCAAGTTAGTAAGTTAGTTGGTAAGTTTAGTTAGTCAATAAGTTAGTAAGTTAGTATGTCAAGCAAGCAAGCAAGTTAGTAAGTAAGCTAGTAAGCAAGTTAGTAAGTTTGTTAGTAAGTTAGTTGGTAAGTTATTTCGTTAGTCAATAAGTTAGTAAGTTACTATGCAAGTAAGCAAGCAAGCAAGTTAGTAAGTAAAGCTAGTAAACAAGTTAGTAAGTTAGTTGGTAAGTTATTAAGTTAGTTAGTCAATAACTTAGTATGTAAGCAAGCAAGCAAGCAAGATAGTGAGCAAGCTAGTAAGTTAGTTGGTAAATTAGTTGGTAAGTTATTTGTAAGTTATTAAGTTAGTAAATAAGTTAGTTGGTCATTAAGCAAGTTCGTAAGTTAGTTAGTAGGTATGTTATGAAGTTAGTTAGCCAATAAGTTAGTATGTTAGTCAATAAGTTAGTTAGTTAGTCAATTAGTTAGTTAGTTAGCCAACAAGTAAGTTAGTTAGTCAGTTAGTTAGTTAGTTAGTCAATACGTTAGTTAGCTAGTCAATAAGTTAATTGTTAGTTAGTTAGTTAGTTAGTTAGTTAGTAAGCAAACAAGTTAGTAAATAAGTTAGTGGGTATGTAATGAAGTTAGTTAGCCAATAAGTTAGTATGTAAGCAAGCAAGCAAGCAAGCAAGATAGCAAGTTAGGAAGTTAGTAAGTTAGTTGGTAAGTTAGATGGTAAGTTAGATTGTAAGTTAGTTAGTAAGTTAGTATGTAAGCAAGCAAGCTAGTAAGCAAGTTAGTAAGTTAGTTATAATATTCAATTTTAAACAATTGAATAAAGTTTTTAATTCCACATCTTATATGCTTGTTGTGCTCAATGTTGACAGTTTTCCCTCTTTTGTGCCACTGTAAACACAAGACAGACATGCATTTCTGACTGAATGATGCATGGCATTAAAAATTAAAGCCTTCATTGTCACGGAGAGCGTACTGTTCTTTAATTTATTCCAGCAAACACATGATGACGATCCACGTTAAGCATGAACAAGTCATCAGAGATGCTGGATTTAGCTTAATGACACTCTTTTCATGTTTTACACACTTTCATCTGTCAACAAAAGCATAACATCAGCACTGCGTCACATGCTGACTTACACCCATGTGATGGAAAAAGGGATGGCACAAGCAGAGTCTAGTCTAATTTTAGACAGAACTGACTTCTGTCACATAAAAGCTTGTGATGAAGTTCACCACTGACCGGACTTGATCAGAGTAAATGTGACATAAGATATATAGTTAGGTCTGACTCTATTATGGTCTCCTGCAGGATATCTGCAACTCAAGCTCTCAGAAACTGAAGACATGCATATTGATTTGACAATTTTTTATTACAGTACAATTTATATTGGACTCAAAAGTATTCATAAATACACCTACAAGTCTACATCTACAGTGTTGCTCAAGTAACATTATCCACATCTTGAACTTAAAGTCTCATACAATCTTGGAAATAAAACAAAAAAAATGTGATGATAAAAAAGGTTTGATCAGTTTCTCTGTGTGTAAGAGGATCAGGGTTGAGTGTGTGATTGCTTTATGTTCGTCTATAATAGATCTTTTTTACCTGATGGATGTCCAGATCGTCCACACGGATCACCATACAGCTGGAGCGCAGCTTCTTCAGGACGGATGCCTGAGTCCGCTCGGGGCTGAAACTGGACTGTGATTCCCCGTCTGCTTACATTAAAAACACATTCACTATTATCAATGTTTTGAAGAGAAAGCAAACATTAGGATGAACTAGATGAACACACGACAAACAGATGCATTTCCTGAGGAACTCATGCTTCAGTATTAGTGTTAATATCATCAACAAAAATATGAGGGAATAATTAGTTAGTTAATTGGTTGGTCAATAGGTTAGTGAGTTAGTATGTAAGCAAGTTAGTAAGTCAGTCAATAAGTTACAGTAGCTAGAAAGTTATCAAGTTAGTAAGTTAATTGGTAAGTTAGTTTGTATATTAAGTTAGTTAGTCAATTAATTAGTAAGTTAGTTAAAAAGTTAGTAAGTTATTTGGTAAGTTAGTCAATAAGTTAGTAGGTGAGTTAGAAAGTTATTAGGTAATTAAGTTAGTTGGTAAGTTAGTTAGTCAATTAGTTAGTGAGTTAGTTAAAAAGTTGGTAAGTTGTTTGGTCAGTTAGTTAGTCAATAAGTTAGTTAATAAGTTATCGAGTTAGAAAGTTATTAGGTAAGTTAGTTGGTCAGTTAGTTAGTCAATAAGTTAGTTAATAAGTTACTAAGGACGTTATTAGGTTAGTAAGTTAGCTGGTAAGTTAGTTAGTCAATAGGTTAGTCAATAACTTAGTGAGTTAGGAAGTTATTAGGTTAGTAAGTTAAATGGTAAGTTAGTTAGTCAATAAGCTAGTTGTTCAATAAGTGAGTAAGTGAGTTAGAAAGTTATTAGTTTAGTAAGTTAGTTGGTAAGTTATTGAGTTAGTCAATAAGTTAGTTAGTTAGTGAAAAATGTTTGTTGCTTATAGCTTGACAGAAACAGAAACTCTACAGTCACTCTGCGCTAGTGAAGTGACTGAAAACTGTAAATGCATGCATACACTCTGATCTGCACATCTTATCAATAAACAGCACATTAATGTTGAGCAAAAGGACGAGGATAACATGTCTTCAATAGAATAAAAGCTAACCAACATTAGTTGCCGCTGCATAATCCACTGCATTGCACTGTTCATTTGCAGATCACAGCAGAAACATTCAGTTCCACCAGTGAAGAAAAAACTCAACCAGAACTTCAGGTTTAGTTCCAAATGATGTCATTCCAGTTTTTTTTTTTTTTTAAGTATATCAGGGCCTTTAGTGAAGAGTTTGGGATGGGAGAAAGCTCACCCTTGATTTTTCTGGCTGGAGAGTCTTTAGCCGACACATTTGCTTCTGACTGAGGTCCAGGGATGCCCAGATCCTCCATCCTCCTCTGGAAGTCCTGCAGAAGTTTTGATGCCCACTGAGCCCGAGAGTCCATCGCCCCACAGTGACGTTCCCAGTGCTGACAGCCATCACCTGAACAACACACACACAGACACATCACACACTTCACTACAGTACAGTATGTGATCAACCACATGCCATCTGAGTATCATGTCCAAATTCATCATATTGGAAAAACAGTCGGCATTTACACTTAAAAAGGGCACCTATTATGCAAAAATGACTTTTATGACCGCAGTGTGAGTATCTCCAGCAGCGGTCTCTAATGCTGATCATGAGGTAATTGTGTTTGTTCTTGATGCAGAAACACTGTGATTGACATTCTCCTGCTGTACGTGTCATCAGAGGGGGAAAGCCCCGCCCACTAGTGCCCATCTCTCCATCTCATTAGCATAAACAGCAGCCCTGAGTGAGAAGCAGCCAAAATTATACAATATTTCTGCTCTATTTTGTACGATATAGATCATAGGGGAAAAATAGGGCAAAAGGAGAAAATAGGACAAGTCGGAAATAATCATAATAATAATAATGAATGAACAGTGGCGTGTAGAGTTGAATAAGTGTTGCTCAAGTCCTCAAACCTGTGACAGAACAGTGAAATGCGAGTCTTTTGTGAGTGGCGGTCATTTATTCACCTGGCCTGTGAAACGGGTAATAGTCAAAGCCCAGTTTCCTGAAGGTCAGCTGCATTGCACCCTGTGTGCCTGGAAGAGGAGCTTCATCTGTGTGTGCAGGCAGAAACAAACATACATACATCATTATTATTATTATTATTATTATCATATACTTCAATGAATAACACCAAGATAAGCTTGACTGGTTCATCCAAAAACGTAAATTCTGACTTTCAAATCTGACTTGTTCCCCAATGGATGACAAAAATGTATTCATTTATTTGAATGCTGCCTCACCGCAAGAAGGTTGCTGGTTCGAGTCCCAAACACATGCGCTATCGTGGAATTGATTGACCAAACTGGCCGTAGTGTATAAGTGTGTGTGTGAATGGGTGTGTTTGGGTGTTTCCCGCTACTAGGCTGCGTCTAAAAGGGCATCCACTGTGTAAAACATATGCTGGAATAGTTGGTGGTTCATTCCGCTGTGGCAACCTTTATAAATAAAGGCACTAAGCCGAAGGAAAATGACTGATAATATAATATAAATGCACACATGCATACATACATTTTTGCAGATTGCTGTCATGTTTAAACGTATTTAATCACATAAATTAACCATGAAGTCAGGTGTGTCAGATGTAGACTGCTGACCGGCCTCTGTAGAGCTGTCGTTGCAGATGTGCAGGTCGAGGCGGGAGATGAAGGTGTGGTAGGAGGATTCCTTCACATCATGCAGATCGAAATACTGAGCCAGAGTGCAGGAGCCGGACGCCTCAGGAGGAGCAGGAGCATCCGTCCACAGAGAGTGTGTGCTGGGAGAGGGAGGAGCAGTCTGACACACACACACACACACACACACACACACACACACACACACACACACACACACACAAAGATTTCAGTCACGCACAGGCTGAGGCTGGCGAATAGAGAATGGAGAATATGCAGCCCGTGGGTAAACTTTAGATATCTTATAGAGGGCTTTTCACTACATTGACAGTGCACAGTTACTCTGTAATGACAGCTGTGCCTCACAGACACACTAAAACCTTTGCCCAAAGCCTGGAGCGTGAGGTCAGAGACAGAAATAGCACAGGCCAAAGAGTTTGACTGTGATTTTAATCTTTTAACAGCACCAGTACTGGGGTTTTCTCATGCTCACTGAGGAGGCATCACTAGGCCCACACAGAATCTGTGCCACAGAAATCTGCAGTATCTGCAGCCCATCACTGAGTCTATTGATTTGCTTGTGTAAATGTGT
Organism: Danio rerio; assembly: GCF_052040795.2. Classification (NCBI taxonomy): domain Eukaryota; kingdom Metazoa; phylum Chordata; class Actinopteri; order Cypriniformes; family Danionidae; genus Danio; species Danio rerio. Next base: position 390,819 of record NC_141043.1, read on the forward strand.
GTAAATCTATATTTACTCAGTTTTTAAATAAATGTTAATGTCTAATATGAAAGTGCTCATTCATTTATTTGCAATGCAGTTTGTACAGTAATATGTTCTGCATCTTTTATTAGATATATTATATGATAGACTTGATTAGTTTACCAAATAAGGGGATCTAGATGGATTAGCATTGTAAACACAAAAATAAAAGTTAAAAATATATAATTTTTTTATTTCATATATTAGTTACGATGCTCCCAAAATTATTCCACATAAATCCACTGGTTTTTTAAAAAACTCTCTGCAGAAATAGCAAACAACGTCCGCAGATTGACTTTATTGAAGAGAAAATACATTAACAAAGGCAAGGAAAAGGAGAAAAAAAGCTTTACAAAGCCTCAATTATTAAGAAAAGGATGATCTTTTCCTTTTTATTGTTAATAAGTTTTAGAGATTCAACAATGAATTAAATGTAAGCCTAAAAATATTAAATCTAGGTAAGAATTTATCTGAACGTATAAACAAAACTTTACAATGTTAACACAAAAAAGTGACTTGAAGAGGAGTTTATAAGCCTTTATAAGCGTGGTAGGACACGTGTCATGAATGTGAAGGAGATTTTATGCATGACAAGTGTCATTAGGGGTCTATTTTGACGATCTAGACGCAAAGTCTAAAGCGCAGGGCCAAACGCATTAAGGGCGTGTTTGAATCCACTTCTGCTATTTTAACTCTGCGCCGTGGTGCATGGTCTAACAGGGTTGAGCTTATTCTCTTAATGAATTATAGGTGTGTTATGAGAATAACCCAATCAGAGTCTCATCTCTCATTCCCTTTCAGAGCCAGCTGCGTCATGCCATGGTGCATTTGCTATTTACATGATGGACTTTGTAAGAGTAAAAACTGAATGCCTCACTAGCGAGAACACAGTTAAACAGAGCATCTGCAGCGCGAGAATGAGAGATAAGGTTATCTACTTTTACTTTCACTCTCGTGGATAGGGAAACGTGTTGTACACACAGACATCCATTAGCCTATACATAATTAATTGTTAAGTGCAAAGATTTGTGTCAAAACTATTTTAAAATTCAGTTCTAATCTTCAGCAAACGAATAAATGAACAATAATAACGAAGTGTGGTTATATCCGAATATGTCTATTAATGTCCTAATACTATACGTCATTCGCTCAGTTATGGTATTTAAAATGCAAAGATGACATGTTTGTTATGACAAGCAAATTCAGCACAACCTTGTTTTTAGATATTTCATGACAACTTGATGCTACCAACACAACAAGACCTGTCATAAATCCATCATAAACATGATTGGATGACCTGTGGGTGTGTAAATGAACAAATTTGGGTGAACTATCCCTTTGTAGGAGACCTATTAGGCCTCTTTTCACAAGCTGTAAATGCATCTCTGCTGTGTCTAGTGTGTGTATGTGTGTGTGTGTGTGTGTTTGAGCTGAGAACAGCACACAGGTAATGTTCTCCAGCTCTCTGAAACTGACCCTTTCAGGCTTTGATCCTAATTTTTTGGTGACTGTCGCTTTAAATGCAAATGAGATTGAGCTCTTTTCAGAAGAGGGCGGAGCTACAGACAGTTGTGAAACAGCAGTGTGTTGTCAGTGCTGTGCATGTGTGCTTCAGTGTGAGTGTGTGTTGATGCTTCTGTCAGTCTATGTCACTCCTTCATCTTAAACTCCACATCTATAGTGGAGATGTGGTCACAGACTACAAGTCTTGTAGTCTTGTAGTCACAGACTACAAGAGCACCACAAATGTCACAATCAGTGCCTCAGAAAGCTTGCCTGACGACCTCAATACATTTTATGCCCGCTTTGAGTCCTCCAGCATCAACACAGAGCAGAGACACACACAAACTCAAACTTCCCAACCTGCCCTCCCCCCTCCTGTAGTGACACCAGCTGCAGTACACAAAGCACTGAGAAAAATCAACCCCCGCAAAGCAGCCGGACCTGACAACATCCCGGGACAGGCCCTCAAGGCTTGTGCTTCAGAGCTGGTTGATGTTTTCACCTCCATCTTTAACCTTTCCCTTAGTCAAAGCTCTGTCCCAACTTGCTTCAAAACCACAACCATCGTCCCTCTTCCTAAAAAGAGCCCTCTGACCTGTCTGAATGATTACAGGCCAATAGCACTCACTCCAATCATTGCCAAATGTTTTGAGAGAGTGGTACTACCCCTCATTCAGAGCAGTATACCAGACACTTTGGACCCCCTGCAGTATGCATACCGGACCAATAGGTCCACCTCAGATGCCATTGCTGCTGCACTACATACTTCCCTCTCTCACCTGGAAGATAAAGACACCTATATCAGGATGCTTTTTATCGATTACAGTTCCGCATTCAACACGGTTATCCCCCATAACCTCACCCACAAGCTGTCTGAACTCGGATTACACCCCACACTCTGTGACTGGCTCTTAGATTTCCTCACTGGCAGACCGCAATCTGTCAGGATTGGAAATAAAAGCTCAAGCACCATCCTCACCAACATCGGCACCCCACAGGGATGTGTTTTAAGCCCCATCCTCTACACTTTATTCACACATGACTGTGTCGCATCTCAAAAGAACAACACCATCATTAAGTTTGCGGATGACACTGCAGTGATAGGCTGTATCACCGGGGGAGATGAGGCAGCTTATAGGAAGGAGGTGGCCAGTCTAGTGACATGGTGTGAAAACAACAACCTCACCCTCAACACAGACAAGACCAAGGAGATGATAGTGGACATGAGGAAGGAAAGGAGAACTCATCAGCCACTGTTTATTCGCAAACTTGAAGTGGAAAGAGTGAGCAGTTTTAAATACCTGGGGGTCCACATCAGTGAGGACCTCACCTGGACACTGAACACCACCCAGCTGGTCAAGAAAGCACAACAGCGGCTGTACTTCTTAAGGAAGCTAAGGAAACTCGGTCTGTCATCTAAGATCCTCAGCAACTTTTACAGCTGTGTGGTTGAGAGCATCCTGACCAACTGCATTACTGTATGGTATGGAAATGCTACTGTAAAGGACCGCAAACGTCTGCAGAGAGTGGTGAGGACTGCAGAGAAGATCATTAGGTCCCCACTGCCTTCTCTGCAGACTATCTACCATCACAGAGTCCACAAGAGAACTGCCTCCATCCTGAAAGACCCCACTCACCCACAACATGGTTTATTCACACTCCTACCCTCAGGGCGGAGGTATAGGAGTGTGAGATGCAGGACTGCCAGACTCAAGAACTCTTTCTTCCCATCAGCCATCAGACTTCTAAACAGATAACCAACGCACATAACAGTCTATTTTTCTGCTCAGTACAACACTACATACTCCATCCCATTTTGCACTATTTTATTCTTTATTCTTTTTTTTTGCACATAATCCAATTGCACTAGGCACTTTTTTGCATAATAAGCACAATAAAAAAATAAAAAAAAAAAAAAAAAAACACTGTACACTGTTTACATCTGTTTCATTACTCAAATCAGGTTTACATATTGTTTACTTTCATAGATATTTATATACTTATATTTTACATTCAATCTTCGGTCACTTCTGTGTATATATGTGTATTTATGTGTATGTTGTGTATGATGTGTATGTTGTGTGTTTGACTTCACTGTGGACGGCAAAGTAAGAATCTCATTGTACAGGGAGACGTGTTTCCTTACTGTGCACATGACAATAAACAGTTGAATTGAATTGAATAATCCTCTTAGTCTATGCTGACATGATCTTCAGCAGCTCAAACACTCTAATGGCTAATGGACAGACGGCTGCTTCTCACTCAGGCCTGCTGTTTATGCTAATGAGATGGAGAGATGGGCACTAGTGGGCGGGGCTTTCCCCCTCTGATGACACGTACAGCAGGAGAATGTCAATCAAAGTGTTTCTGCATCAAGAACAAACACAATTAACTCATGATCAGCATTAGAGACCGCTGCTGGAGATGCTCACACACTGCTGCTTTAAACCGCTTATAGAAGTGATTTTGCATAATACACCCACTTTAAGTGGTCTCAGTGTGTGTGTGTGTGTGTGTGTGTGTGTGTGTGTGTGTGTTATACCTGCAGTGTGTCCGCAGCCATGCTCTTCCTCTGCTGTCCAGATTTCTCCATGGCCTCGCTCAGAGATTTGGCGTAGCGGATGATTGCCTTGAGCTGGGAGTCTGTCAGCACCCACAGCAGATCATCCAGAATAAACAGCAGCTTAGAGGCCAACACGTTACAGTCCTTCACCTGAGACCAGCAGAAACAACAGCACAGAAACATCACATTTAACCCTCCTGTTGACTTATGGGTCAAAAACCGCAGATAAAAACACATAAACACTGATTCCCAACTTAAAATTGTGACGTTCGCATGTGTCTGAGCAGCAGAAGTGCTCATAGTGTGTAAACTCAGAGCTCAGTGAATAGGAGAGTGCAACACATCATCATTCTACACTCCTATTAGCTGAAATAATGACAGAAACTCCAGCATGGTGTTATCAAGACTTTCAGAAAGAGGAAAACAGCAGTGTGAGACTGATAACGGCAGCCAGAGGAGACAATACTGTCAGATCTACTGTCCTGCACACACACACACTGCAGTACACACACCTCACACATGTGGGACTGCTGTTTTTCTGTAATTTGATGCAAAAAAGATATAATGCACACATAAATGTATAGAAATGTACATTTTCTTTTAATAAAATCTAAATATTAAACACTTTAAGTATTCAGGATGCTGATGAGCACTAAACACATCACGACACAAGGGGGAAAAGGGTCGCATTATGACCTTGGGAAGTTTACAGGTGTCTGAAAAACACTCGCTGTTAATGTAAAGCGCATTAACACAAGTGTGAAGGTGTTGTGAAAGTGAATGTGCAAGCTGTACCCTGCGTTTGAGAGCGATGCGTATTCTGCCTTGGTTAGTAATGAGTCGTAGTGGTGTGCTGCCCAGATCCTGATCCTCGCTCTCTATGGCGTCCGCCTCGATACGCAGACTCTGCCAGTTAATCTCCTTGAACGTCAGCACCTGCACGACAGAAGACCTTGTAAAATAGCACCTTTCAACCCTTTTTAAAGGGATTAAACATCTCTAAACTGATTCATCTGTGAGATGTGAATTTTAAAATAATATCAGGTTAAATGTGGTTCAGAGCATCTGCCATGGCCTTCACCTCATCTACTGACTGCTTATATATTATATTAGACAGCATGAGAGGTCATCTGAACGAAACATCCATCCTACATCTGCAGTGCCTGAGGATCTGGCAACCCGCAGATCTGTTCATACATCAGAATGACTGGCCTGATTTCATTAGCTAATGCTGGTCTGGGGACTTCACATGAGCGTGTGCTTCTGTGAGGGGAAGAAAAGCAAGTGAAAGAGGAACAAGAGGAAGCGGAAAACACTTTGATCTGACAGCTGCTCACGTCTTCACTCACACTATTGGGCTTTTTATTAATCACCTTTTGAATAATGTAACGCCTTTCCTCCATGATGTGATTCCCCCACACTGTCAATGAAGAAATGGCTGTTAATTCAGCAGATTAAATCTATTATAACACCACTCGCCCCCTGACATTCGTACAGTTCTTCAGGCCAAATGTGTTAAAAGTGTTGCAGAATCCTTGTGTGTTTCTGCCTGATGACGTCAAACAGACAGGTCATTTAAGAGCAGGTCACACTGAAGCACACACACTTTCACTGCTGCACAGGACTCTTAATACACCCTTACTCATTTCGCCATGGTCAGGGTCTCCCACAACAGTTTTATATCCGTACAGGGTCTAAACGCCTTCTTCACGTTCTTTTCTTACAGTGACAGAAAGGGCTGGTTTTTGGTCAGATGACTCTACTTTTCCACTTTAATTGGACCTGTGACTCTACTCCACTCTGATTGGTCAGATGACTCTACTAATCCACTCTGATTGGTCAGATGACTCTACTAATCCACTCTGATTGGTCAGATGACTCTACTAATCCACTCTGATTGGTCAGATGACTCTACTACTCAACTCTGATTGGTCAGATGACTCTACTAATACTAATCCACTCTGATTGGTCAGATGACTCTACTAATCCACTCTCATTGGTCAGATGACTCTACCACTCTGATTGGTCAGATGACTCTACCACTCTGATTGGTCAGATGACTCTACCACTCTGATTGGTCAGATGACTCTACCACTCTGATTGGTCAGGTGACTCTACTTCTTCACTCTGATTGGTCAGATGACTCTACTATTCCGGTCTGATTGGTCAGACACCTCTATTAAGAGTGGACTGGGTGTGTGTGTGTATTGTGTATGTGGGTGTGTATGTGCTTGTGTCTATGAGTGTGTGTGTCATACCTCTCCTCGTTTGGGGTGTGTGACGCGTGTGTACCGCAGGTCGCTCTTCTGCCATTTGGGGTTGAGGCTGCAGCCCTGAAGCTGCCAGAGCTGGAAGGAGGCGTGAAACGCTCGCGACTGCACTTTAATAGTGATGGAGTTGATGATCACAGACATGCCCTCCACTACCTTCTCCGCGAACCCATACTCACTGTGAAGAAAGTCTTACATGTTTTATTTGGGCTAGAATAACAGCAGTGTTTAATAGTGTTAAAGTCATGTTAAGCTCAATATTATTCACCCCTTCAGCAATATTAGTGTTGGATTGTCTCCAGAACAAACCACTGTTATACAATGACTTGCCTAATTACCCTAACTTTACCCTAATTACCCTAGTGAAGCCTTTACATGTCACTGTAAGCTGAACACTAGTGTCTTGAAGAATATCTAGTCTAATATTATGTGCTGTCATCATGATGAAGAGGAAACACATCAGCTATTAGAGATGAGTTATTCACACTGTTATGATTAGAGATGTGCTGAAGAAATCTGCTCTCCGATAAACAGAAAATGGAGACAAAAATATACAGGAGGGCGAATAATTCTGACTTCAACTGTAAGAGTCACTATGCATAATTTAATATACTTAAAGGAATCATCCTGACCTTTGACCTGCAGTAATTGCAATTGGAGAGGGTCCGTTTGGGGCTCTGGGCTCCTCACACGTCCTCATTTCAACCTCCACTTTATCCAGGAACTGAAAACACAACAAAACCGAGCAGAAAATATCGTAAATCACTTTAGTTTTATAAAGAACTACCTGCTAAAGCCATACACTAACTACAGAAACGCCAGTGTTGAGGTGATCTCCAACATGGAGAGCTGTCAGAGGCCATAAGATATTAGCTGACATCTACTGCTTAATCCAATATTCATTCAATATCAGTCTCCATTTCAGAGATCACCACAGCGGAATGAACCGCCAACTATTCCAGCATATGTTTTACACAGTGGATGCCCTTCTAGCTGCAACCCAGCACTGGGAAACACACATACACACTCATTCACTATGGCCAATGTAGTTGATCAGTTGTCCTATTTGTTTGGACTGTGGGGGAAACCGGAGCACCCGGAGGAAACCAACACCAACACAAGGAGAACATGCAAACTCCACACAGAAACACCAACTGACCCAGCTGAGGCTCAAACCAGAGACCTTCTTGCTGTGAGATTTCAGTGCTAACCACTATTCAATGATACAAAGTGCAGTTTAGTAACATCTTTATCTTTTAATCTTTAATAAATCCTCTAATCTTGATTGTGATGCGACTTGCGGATACACAATCAATACTCAAACGCTATATTTTGCTCAGCTCTAGTATATTGCATATACTGTTATAACACTAATGATAACTGTGCAATATATTTTAGTTGATAGTGGAAAGTGTGCAGTCCCGGTGATGTACTCTGCTGGGCACATCATACACCCATTAATGCACTTTTGCAGAAGTGAAAAAGCACAGAAGATCATGTGGTAATCAGTGGATGACTGAGTGAGAGACATGATGTAGATGAGCATGCAGATGAGGAGATCCTTACCAAGCATATGGGACTGGTCTTCAACTTTGTCCATTGTATCTGATGAGGGGAAAAACAAACAGATTTAACTCACACTCCTGCAAGCTGTGTGTCAAATGTGGTTAATCTCACTGATTCAAGTTGAGGATTGTTTTTACAAGCCAATACTGACCCCTGATTTTATTCTATTTCTATATTTTTATTATATTTGAACTGTCATATACACTCACTGGCCACTTTATTAGGTACACCTGTCCTACTGCTTGCTAACGCAAATTTCTAATCAGCCAATCACATGGCAGCAGCTCACTGCATTTCTGCATGTAGACATGATCAAGAGGATCTGCTGCAGGTCAAAGTGAGCATCAGAATGGGGAAGAAAGGGGATTTAAGAGACTTTGAACGTGTCATGGTTGTTGCTGCCAGACGGGCTGCTCTGAGTATTTCAGAAACTGCTGATCTACTGGGATTTTCACGCACAACCATCTCTAGGGTTTACAGAGAATGCTCCGACAAAGAGGAAATATCCAGTGAGCGGCAGTTCTGTGGGCGCAAATGCCTTGTTGATGAGGCCAGAGGTCAGAGGAGAATGGCCAGACTGGTTCCAGCTGATAGAAAGGCAACAGTAACTCAAATAAGCACTCGCTACAACCGAGCTCTGCAGAAGAGCATCTCTGAACACACAACACGTCCAACCTTGAGGAGGATGGGCTACAGCAGCAGAAGAGCACACCGGGTGCCAACATTTCTGTGTGTGTGTGTGTGTGTGCGTGTGTGTGTGTGTGTTTTACCCGTATAGCAGCTTTATTGCAGTAGACGCGTGTGACAGCCAGCCAGGTGGGCAGCTCCAGCATGTTCTGCAGTACCTCCTCATCTAGCTCCAGGTTGGAGAGCTGACCTTCTCCCTTCAGCGTGCTCAGGTTAATCTTATCAGGAGAGAGGTTCTTTGTGAACCTGCACAACATAAGACAACATGTAGTCAATATAGAGTATAGCTAATTTTATGCTGTTTTAATGTAATAACATCCCAACATCCCATAATGCTGTTCACCACCACAAATGCAACTGTTCATTAGTAGATATATTTTACAGCACACTGATGAACTGGAGATGATTGAGACACACCCAAATAATTCTGTGATTAAGACAGCACTTAAAAAGTCTAGCTTTCTGGTTAGTGCACTAGCACTAAGGGAGCTGATTGAGACGCACCCTTGGCTAATAAGATTACAACAGTAAAACCGCTTTAAGCCCACGGGAGCGTCTCTAACCCCTGCCCTCAAACCATGCAGGAATCACAGACACAATATTCACCGCAGAGCCTGAATTTATGCATCCTAGGAGGAAAAACAGCACATTATTCACTGCAAACACACAGAGCTTCAAAAGACTGCAGGGTTTCACGCATCTGAATAGGAAATCTCCATTCGCTCAAAGATTAATGAGGCCTCAGAAGAGCAGAGAGAGAGAAAATGCTGTCAGAAACACTTCAGTCATGCTACAATAATGGCGCAGCAGAGGGATTGTGACACTGCCTGATGCTGTTTTTGTGTCATCAAGTGTTTTTCACTGAAGAAACAGGCACAAGTGAAAACAGCTGGCGTTCAGCAAAATGTGAGCAAATGACAACAATCTACGGTCAGAAGTGAAGCGCAGTGTGAAGCAGAGCTATTGAGGACAATTAAAAGGAAGATTAAAAATCTGACAAACAAATCCTGTTATTAATAATAAAGAAATGAAAGAAAGTAAAAAATAAATAAAATATGAAACAAAAAAAGCCTGTAATAATAACAGTACAAAATTACTGAAGATTCCTGAATATGAAGCACAGTCAATCTACTGTATTTAACTGAAATTAAAACCATTTAATAATAATAATATTCATTTTCTTCTCGGCTTAGTCCCTTTATTAATCTGGGGTCGCCACAGTGGAATGAACCACCAACTTATCCAGCATATGTTTTACGTAGCAGATGACAATATTATTAGCTTTACTCCACAGCCTGGTCAATTAATTGCATGTGTGAATGTGCGTGCGTGCGGGTCTGGGTCTTTCCCAGTTTTTCCAAGAGGGTTAGATGCTTCAGAGTAGGGCTGGGTGAGAACGGCACAATAAAAACAAGTCCTAATATATTCAATCTATACAGTTAAAGGCAAAATTATTATACATTTTTGATTGATTTTCAAATATTTACCTAATGATGTTTCATCAAACAAGGACATTTTAAATCCGTTTTAATCAAATTATAATATATATATACAGATATATACAAATATATATACAGTTGAAGTCAGAATTATTAGCCACCTTGAATTATTTTTTTCTCCAATTTCTGTTTATCGGAGAGCAGATTTCTTCAACACATTTCTAATCATAACAGTGTTAATAACTCATCTCTAATAGCTGATGTGTTTCCTCTTCATCATGATGACAGCACATAATATTAGACTAGATGTTCTTCAAGACACTAGTGTTCAGCTTACAGTGACATGTAAAGGCTTCACTAGGGTAATTAGGGTAAAGTTAGGGTCATTAGGCAAGTCATTGTATAACAGTGGTTTGTTCTGGAGACTATCGAAAAAAATAAAGCTTAAAGGGGCGAATAATATTGACCTTAAAATGGTGTTTAAAAATTAAAATAGCTTTTATTCTAGCCCAAATAAAAACAAATAAGACTTTCTTCAGAAGAACAAATATTATCAGACATACTGTGAACATTTCCTCAATCTGTTAAACATAATTTGGGAAAAAAAATTCAAAGGGGGGCGAATAATTCTGACTTCAACTGTGTATATACACACACACACACACACACACACACACACACACACAGTTCTATCTATCTATCTATCTATCTATCTATCTATCTATCTATCTATCTATCTATCTATCTATCTATCTATCTATCTATATATAAATAATCGCAAAACTCAGCAATAGTGCATACTGAATATTTTTTCAGTATTGTGTAGCCATATCAACTCTATTTAACACCAAAAACAAAACCTAAACCTAACTAAACTTCAAACAAAAAAACACAACAAAAAGAAAACAAATCCTAAACAAAACAAAACCTAATTAAACTTGAAATAAAACACGTACAACCAAAATTAGAACAAAGCGAAGCAAACCTAAACTAAACTAAACCTAAAACAAATCTTAAAACAAAACAAAAGTAAACCAAAACAAAACATAACTAAACTAAAATAAAATGAACTCAAACTAAACAAAAACTAAACCAGCATAAACTAAAACAAAACCTAAACAAAACAAAACTTAATTAAACTTAAAACAAATAAAAGCAAAATAAAAACAAAGCAAACCTAAAACAAAACAAAAAAACTAAACTAAACTACAATGAACTAAACCCATACATAATCTAGCTCAACAAAACCTGAAAACAAAACCAAAAAAATAAATAAAAAAACTTAAACAAAACAAAACAAAACCTGATTAAACTTAAAACAAAACAGATAGAACTAAATTTGAAGCACAGCAAACCTAAACCAACCCTACACTAAACCTAAAACAAAGCCTAAAAACTAAAACAAAACAAAAGCACAGACCCAATGCTTCCCTCACACAACCAACACAGTACAAAACAGATTCTGCCAAAACAATGTGGACAAACCTGATCTTCCTAAAAAATAAAATGACTAATTTGGCAAATCCACAAGTCTGCGAGTGCCCATGAAGTGGCCCCAAGACCAGAAACAGCCAAGCCAGATAAGAGACACATCCGAAACATCCACTGCTGATATGGCTGGGAAACACTGTCCTATATAAAGAGCTTCAAAATCAGCAAAGCAATTCATGATGGTGAATTATACATCGCAACCAAATCATCCTGAATATTTGATGACATGACCCAGTCTTACTTCAGAGTGCAGTAAATCACTGGAAAGCACACATCTACCCGTCATATTCACACTAGCACTGCATTTCTAACACCCCAGTAGCTCCTCCTTCTACATCTATAGATCTTACAGTGTGGGAACTAGAGCTGCACGATACTGGAAAAAACTGGCAATAATGTATTTGTCTGTGATTCATATTGCGAGTTAGATTTTATGAAATGAACAGCTCTAATTGGAAAGGAAGAATTGATGATTTTAGATTGATTAGATGATGTTCAGGGGACTGCATCTGCACATAATGGAATAGACCCAGGGCTTAATTTGTGCCTCCCATGCACCCCCGCCCTGCCCTTCACTTTCTTCCACGAATTCCAAACCGTCTTCACTTTCGTCCACGACATCAAGGCATTCCCCCTTGATCTTCACTTTCATCTGCGATATTCAAGTAATGCTACTGCTGTCTACATAAAGACTACCCCCCCCCCTCTTCATTTTCATCCGCAACACCTCAACCAAACCCCCAACCTGCTTTGCTCGTTTTGCTTATGAAGTGCTTGGCCCCTTCATTGCTGCTTGCAGCTGTGTATTTTTCCAAGTTTAGACAGTACAAAGGCATTGTTGTACACTTCAAAGCTCTGCCAAATATTGGATTAGATGAAACAAGAGTCTCAACAGCCTAATAACCAGAAGAATGTTGGTTCGATCTCCATATAGAGCGAGTTTTGTCCTCAAACATCTCTTAATATACGAGACAGACTTAATCTACTTCAGTCTTAGCTATTCAGTTCCACTCACATTGATTAAACTGCAAATCAACAGCTATTGCAATACATAAATAACAATAACAACTGTGCAAAACAATGTCCTGCACAATAATCCAGAGTAATGGTGGTGCAGTTTAACTTTCTTCGCACAATGGAGAAACTAACCAGTTATTTAGGACTGTTATTCAAACTGAATTGCATATAACAGGGTCCTGGAGGGCCGGTGTCCTGCAGACTTTAGCTCCAACCTCAATCAGAAACACCTGGGCTATCCAATCAAGCTCTTATGTTTCTTCTAGAAACATCCTTGCCAGTGTGTTGAAGCAAGTTGGAGCTAAAATCTGCAGGACACCTCTGGCATATACCCTGTTCAAACCCATACATGCAATGGTAGAGATAGCATTTTGATAAATTAACATTATTTTGGTCTGCAATCAAAATATTGGCAATTAATATAATTAAAGTATACCAATTAAAGTAACCCATGTTCTATTGAACTTTGCACATATAACAGTGTTTTAGTAATTGTGCATTAGAGTCAAGAGCCCTGTCTGAGGGTCAGGGATAATCACAATGTGTGGGAAAACCAGGGACTTCAGCTTTCAGGGAAGAAATAAAGTTACCAAATGCATTAAAATGTTTGTTTGTTTTTATTTATTTTTTTTTTTTAAAGTTCAGCAATGGTGAAATAGCATTGTAAACATGATTAGTTACTGTAGTAGTGGTGGTAATAGTAGTGCAAACAACAACACAAAATCTTAAAGTCATCGGCCATAGGCAGGTTTAGCAAAAAGTTAGTTTTAGGCCCTGACTAGAACAATCCCAGACCTTCAGTATGAGCACTAGCAATAATAACACTTGCCTTAGTAAACAGCACTAAGACGAAGGTCCGGGAGTGTTTGTGTGTGTGTTTGTGTGTGTGTGTGTGTGTGTGTGTGTGTGTGTGTGTGTGTGTGTGTGTGTGTGTGTGTGTGTGTGTGTGTGTGTGTGTGTGTGTGCGTGTGAGTCAACAGAGCACAACATGAAGGCTTTCTGACACAGTAAACAGACGACAGACTGAGCTGAATGAGGGAAAGCTGGCAGACCTTCAGCCATGTCTGAGAACAGCAGAACTAGCATGTGCTTTAACACCCACAGAGAGCCTGCTGGGATATCACAACCAAACAGTGGACAACAAGTCCTTTAAGGCAAAAACAGTAGAGTACAAGGCCTTTCGGGGTAAAACGTTGGACTACAACGCCTTTAGGGCTTCAAACAGTGTACTACAAGGCCTTTCAGGTCTCAAAACAGTAGACTACAAGACCTTTTAGACTTTAAACACTGGACTACAAGGCCTCTCGGGCTGAAACAGTGGACTATAAGACCTTCCGTGCTTCAAAACATTGGACTACAAGACTTTTTAACCTTCAAACAGTGGACTACAAGGCCTTTCAGGCTTCAAAACACTGGACTACAAGGCCTTTCGGGCTTCAAAACACTGGACTACAAGGCCTTTTGGGCTTCAAAACACTGGACTACAAGGTCTCTTGGGCTAAAACAGTGGACTATAAGACCTTCTGTGCTTCAAAACATTGAACAACAAGGTAACTTGGGCTAAAACCGTGGACTATAAGACCTTTCTGGCATCAAAACAGTGGACTACATGGCCTTTGGGTGACAAAACAGTGGACTAAAGGCCTTTCTGACATCAAAACAGTAGACTATTTGGCCTTTCTGTTTCAAATAGTAGACTACAAGGCCTTTCGGACTTCATAACAGTGGACTAAAATACCTTTAGGCTTTAAAACTATGGCTATTGGCTAAAGTGATACTGAAGTGAAGCAGGGCTAAATGTTTTATTTTCTAAACAAAATAAGAAAGTGTGAAGGGAGCCTTTATTAAAGCAGAAGCTTAAAGTTTCAAAAGTACATTAAGAGTTCATATAATACATGGAGTCACCAAATTGTTCAGATCAGATTCAGGACAACCTTTGCTCTAAACATGAATTAGGGGAAAGAGCTTTCAGACCAGCCAAACCCCAGAGAGTGTTTCCTTTAGCAGATGCTCCAGTTATAAGATCAATAACATCAATATAAATACCCTCAGTCAGAAACATTTATACCATTATCACCCCTAAGAATAAGGGGGATTAAATATGTCCATGCAGCAACACATTTAGGTCAATAAACAAAGGTTTAAATGCACATTCTGGAGACCCAAAATACTTATTCTACAGTTGTTAAGAGGCCAAAATTAGAATTTGACCCAGCAGCCATGATTGAAACACTTCTCGGGCATGCAAGTGCAATGTCTTTGAATAGGGAAACATTAAGTGCTCAAATAAACTCAAGCTCACAATTAAATGTCAGATTTGGAATCACCAATGAAATTTACCAACAACAGACTCTTTAGTTTTGCATCTAGACAACTGAATACTAAAAATCTGCATTTATGAACTTCCTTCTGCCCTCAAATGAGGACTTCATGTCAAGGTGGACGGCAGCATCTAGTACAAAGATAAATAAGAAACAAATGAATGCACCCCCTCACTGATGCAAACACACAGGGTCAGCCCACATGTGAGTTAGATTAAGCTCATCCTCATCATGTGACCGGAAACTTGTGCTTAAGGCTGTCAGGAGTGTGTTCAGTAGTGCTGCACGATATACAGTTTCAGCATCGATATCGCAGTGTTTGTGTGTGTGTGTGTGTGTGTGTGTGTGTGAGTTTACAACAGTCCCGTCACAAAATGCAATGTAGAGTCAGGATTATAGTTGATCAACAATTGAGAAAACATGAGAGTAGTGGCGTCTAACAGAGAGACACTTTATCATTTGCATGTTTTAAAGGCGGGTTTCAGAGTTTAAAGCATTCGGGCACAGGATAATACAACATTTATAACTTTAATGAAGGATAGGGACGGCATGGTGGCTCAGTGGTTAGCACTGTCATAGCAAGAAGGTCGCTAGTTTAAGTCTCGGCTGGGTCAGTTGGTGTTTCTGTGTGGAGTTTGCATGTTGTGTTGGCGTGGGTTTCCCCCAAACACATGTGCTATAGAGGAATTGATCAACTAAATTGGCCGTAGTGTGTGTGTGTGTGTGTGTGTGTGTGTGTGTGTGTGTGTGTGTGTGTGTGTGTGTGTGTGTGTGTATGGGTGTTTCCCAGTAATGTGTTGCAGCTGGAAGGGCATCCGCTGTGAAAACCATATGCTGGAGTATGTTCCTCAAGCAGTTTGTGATGCATTGTGGAAACAGGAGACGAGCCCCTGGTCTAATGCGCCACCTGGCTTGAAAAACTCGTTCTCAAAGACTTACTTTTAGGCATTATTTGGATAGCACACATATTCTGAATGCCTTCGGCAGAATTAAAATCAGCCATTTTAATCTAGATTAATTCCAAGATTACAGAGAGATTAATCTAGGTTAGAAAAATTACTCTATGCCCACATATAATATATATATATATATATATATATAAAAGTTTCATACAGATTTGGTTTTATTTTATATGCGTGTGTATGACATATACATAATATATTTGTTTAGTGCACACACATATCTTAGGTTAAACTTTTATTTTTGATGCAATTATTACATTAAAATCTGCTTTAACTGTAAAAAACATATCAAATAAAACATAAATGACCTACGTCTTAGAAGACCTGTCAGCCGAGGGAGGGTTAATATACAGCAAAATGTCATAATGTGATTAATGTCATAATTATTAAAACATACAACCTCTAAAAGAACTAAAACATACTTCAGAGACTAAATAAACAAAACAAAAAAACAAAAACAGTCCCCATGTGTGATGTATAAACCTATTTACTTATTACTTTACCACACATGATGCCATGTTGAGTCTCCCAATATTATCTAAAGACAAAAAGCAAGTTAACAGGACACTGTCAGGCCCAGTGTGTGTGTGTGTGTGTGTGTGTGTGTGTGTGTGTGTGTGTGTGTGTGTGTGTGTGTGTGTGTGTGTGCAGGTGAATGGTTATTTAACACCGGTGATGCTGCAGTCCATTAGCCTGTCTGCTAACCCCCTCAAATGCGCTTTTATATCCCTGTCAAACAAATAAACCACAGCTCTGTGTGTGTGTTTGTGTATATAACACGGGCTGTGCGTGTTGTGTGTGTGTTTATTAGCAGTGTGAGCCCCGTGATGGTCCTCCTCTTCTTCATGCAGACACTGACATTACCGAATAAAAGCCGCTTCTCACCGGGACAGATGCTTCAGGATCTGCTTCTTAATTATTCCCGCCATCCCGTCAGATGAGCCTCCTGTTCTCCAGCATCTTCAGAAATCTTTCGCTGACACACACACTCTCACGCACGCACACAAACACACACTCACACAAACACACACACCGCTCACGACTGTCTCTTCTGCAGATGATGATGATGACCGGTTTAGCTCCGCCCACAGACCGGCTGCTTGTCAAAATAAAACACCTCAGAGAGAGGGGATACAGCTGCGGATACGCACTTCAATCATACATTCGTTTAATTTCTGTCGATGTGGTCCCTGATTTATCCGGGGTCGCCACTGCAGAATGAATGGGGGCTTTGGCTAAAACGAGGCTGTCAGTGAAAATCCTATAGATGTCTAAGAAAAGCCCAAAATTAGACTAATCAGAGTACGCAGACTTCACGTGTGCAGTTATTTATTATTGTGTATTTGATGACATTATGTCTAGTTTTGGGCTGTATTTACCAACGTCTATTAGATTTTCACTGACAACCCAAATGTAGCCCTTTGTTTAATGAAGACCAAGTTTAAATGTTCATTAGACATCTATAAGCTATTTACAAGACGTCTATTGGACATATATTAGACATCTATTAAACGTTTACTAAACATCTACTAGACATCTATTAAACATCTATTAGACATCTATTAGACATCTACTAGACATCTGCTAGACATCTATCAGGCATCTTTTAGATATCTATTAGACATCTATTAAACATCTATTAAACATCTATTAGACATCTATTAGACATCTACTAGACATCTGCTAGACATCTATCAGGCATCTTTTAGATATCTATTAGACATCTATTAAACATCTATTAGACATCTGCTAGACATCCATCAGGCATCTTTTAGACATCTATTAAACATCTACTAGACATCTATTAATCATCTGTTAGACACTACTAGACATCTATGAAACATCTACTAGACATATACAAGACATCTTTTAGACAACTATTAGACATCTATTAAACATCTACTAGACATCTACTAGACATCTATTAGACATCTATTAGACATGTACAAGACATCTACTAGACACCTATTAGACATCTGCTAGACATCTACAAGACATCTAATAGACATCTATTAAACATTGATTAGACATTATTAGACATCTAGACATCAATTAATTATCTGTTAGACATGTACTAGACATCTACTAGGCATCTATTAGACATCTATTAGACATCTATTAATCATCTGTTAGACACTACTAGACATCTATGAAACATCTACTAGACATCTTTTAGAGATATATTAGAGATCTATTACACATCTATTAAGCCTTTACTAGACATCTCTTAGACATCTACAAGACATCTGTTAGACATCTATTAAACATCTGTTAAACCTTTACTAGGCATCTATTAGGCATGTATCAGACATCTATAAGACTATCTTTTAAACACAAAAATGCAGTGTTGCTGTGGTAATCATTTTTTTTTTTTTTAGCCTAACTGTCCAAATGTATCTTTCTTCGTTTCTAAATGCTACCTCCTAAGATCTGTCTCCCCTGAAAAGTTGTTTGTGATGTTTTGTGTATGGTCTGGGGGGTCCAATTTCGCTATACGAAAGTGTAGTGACAAATAAAGGCTTGATTGATAAAAAAAAAATAGGGGTCTCACAACAAGCATTGATTGTGTTTAAAGATGTCTGATAGATGTCTAATAGGTATCTAAACATTGACATCTTGGCTAAAACAAGGCTAAATTGTTTTTAACTGCATGCTGCTTGAGTATAGTCTTTAAATATGTTTGATATGATTTTTTGAGGGTTGAATAAAGCAGAAAGAAAAAAATTAACAGAGAAAATACAGAACTAACTAACAAACAATCCAGCTAACTATATTAGCTAATTAATTAATTAATTAATTAATTAAAGAATAAACAAGCAAATGGAATTGACGTTTCATGTTTAATTACTTGGCAATTTATATTATCTAATATGTTCAGTTTTCTCACAGAAAGAAGGTCGCTGGTTCGAGTCCCAGCTGGTTCAGTTGGTGTTTCTGTGTGGAGTTTGCATGTTCTCCCCTTGTTGGCGTGGGTTTCCTCCAGGTGCTGCAGTTTCCCCCACAGTCCAAACACATGCACTATAGGAAATTGATTAATTACATTGGCCAAAGTGTGTGTGTGTGTGTGTGTGTGTAGGAGTGTGTGGGTGTTTTCCAGTACTGGGTTGCAGCTGGAAGGGCATCTGCTGCTTAAAACATATGCTGGATAGGTTGGCGGTTCATCCCGCTGTGGCGACCCCTGATTAATAAAGGGACTGAGCCGAAAAGAAAGTGAATGAATAAATAAATTAATGTTCAGTTTTTTTATTTATTTATTTATTTTTTTTACTTTAGCATTTTTATTTAATGTTTTGGTGAATAATGAAATATTAAACAATATTCATATCAGTGTTTAGTTTTATTAATTTGAATGTGTGTTTCTCCCTTGTTTTATTTGCAACACAATTTATTATGCAGCAAAATAACTTTATTTTACTTAAAATTGTTTTTTTACAACCTTTCAAAACTATTTAAATATTTATTAGAACGTGAATATTTTATTATTCATTTTTGTATTTGATTTAAAACATCCTGATTCACAATGACAGAAGTGCAGTTAGGATGCATAGGCACATGCCATGCAATATGTATCAAAGAATTTAATGAATGCAACTTATACACATTTATTATTGATAATATGTTTACATTAACGTCATTAAAGTACCGTGATTAAAATGTTAAACCAGACTTTTATTTTGAAAACCTAATATTGTGTTGTCAAAGGAAGTAAAGAACGGATTCTGGCTTCGCGCTTTCTGTTTGACATAAACACACCGATCATTTGATGCTGTCCAATATTAATGTTCATTTTTAACTATTATGTTGCTGTTTAGAAAGTCATACTGAAGGTATGTCACATTTAATTACGTTATGAGTGCGAAAAGCGTATTTATTTAATAAAAGTAGTAGCTGTGAGACTATGACTAGCTAAACAGAAATACAGTAATGTTTAATATCGGAAGGCATTTTAT
Organism: Danio rerio; assembly: GCF_052040795.2. Lineage (NCBI taxonomy): Eukaryota > Metazoa > Chordata > Actinopteri > Cypriniformes > Danionidae > Danio > Danio rerio. Next base: position 410,609 of record NC_141043.1, read on the forward strand.
TCTGAACTGTAGATTGAAGGTGTTCTGTTACTGTACTGCTGTATCTATTTAAAGTTGAGTCTTAATGTTATTAATGATTGCCCTATGCTCATTAACATTGTTTTGATGGGCTGGTTTAATGTGTGTGATACTGTACTGTCAGACTGACCTTTATTATGACATGCAGTGTTTGTTATGATTATCAGACGTCATTAAAACTCTTACATTATATCACAGGGATTCAGAAAAGACTATATTGGGTTTGTTAAAGGGTCAGTTCACCCATAAAATGAACATTACCTCATCATTTACTCTCCCACATACACCTTTACGAGGTTAAACCCAAAAGAAGATACTTTGAAGAATGCTGGGTGGTTGGAAAAACAAACAGTATGGATGTCAATGAGGATGTTTTTCTAAATATGTTGTTTTGTGTTTAATAGAAGGAAGAACCACATGAGGCAGAGTAACTGATGAGATAATGTTAACTTCAGGGGTGAACTATGACTTTAACAAACTCAGTCTTTACTGAGTCCCTCTGGAATAATAGTTTTATTGACGAGTCCTAATCATAACAAACACTGCATGTCATAATGAAGGCCAGTCTAACTCAAGTGAAGAGTGAGTGAACGATGACTGAATGATCATTATTGGATGAACTGTCTCTTTAAGATTGGGTTCCTCTGCTGTTTTGTTTTGTGGCAGGCCTCTAAAGAACCCAGAAAATGCCTTATTTTGGGTCGGAGGAGACGGTTAAGGAGCTTAAACGTGCTCTGTCTAATCCTAATGTTCAAGCAGACCGTCTCCGCTACAAGAGCTACATCACTAAAGTCATCAGGTCTGTGAATTTTTACTGTATTTAAACAAAACCGATTTATTAAACAGTAAAATAAGAGTTTGGTCACCAAAAATCATTAGGAATAGAAAGATATTACATTTAAACTAAAACAGTTATTGCAATAAACAACAAATTTTCAACTAAATTAAATCATTTGAATGTTCCTCCTGATTTTATTTAAGCTTATTATAATATTTTCCCCCAACATATTAATTTAGGTGTAGTAATCTTTGTACTGTGGTCTTCAGTGTTTTTCTTAGGTGATTAGTTTTGTCTGCACAAATGTGTTCCTGTAAAGCATCCTGTAGAGAATATTAATGTAAAACAGCGGTCTGTGAGGGGTCAAACTGTATTTTTATAAATCATAAAGTGATTTCTGATGTAATGTTATTTGTGTATTTCCTCACAGGTACATGACGCAGGGTCTGGATGTCTCTGCTTTATTCATGGACATGGTGAAAGCCAGTGCCACGGTGGATATTGTTCAGAAGAAACTTGTATATCTGTACATGTGCACTTATGCCAGCGATAAGCCTGACCTGGCTCTGCTGGCCATCAACACACTGAGAAAAGACTGTGCAGATCCCAATCCCATGGTGCGAGGCCTGGCCCTGAGAAACATGTGCAACTTTAGGTGTGTATTGTCTGACTCTTTCGTTGTTTAGACCTATGCTGCGTTCCAATTCACCGACATATACCTTGAACACTGTAATTATTTCAATTGAAGCACTTAGCAACTACCCAAAAGAATACTTTACACGTACTATTGAGAACTAAACAACAGCCTAGCAACCATCTAAGACACACTGGCAATCACATAGCAATGCCCCTGACAACCTGGAATACCACAACAACATCAAACAACATCCAAGCAATGACCTTGAACACTGTAACTGCTGGCTTTACTCTAAACAAAGCAACACCCTAGCAACCATGTAATACTCACTGACAATCACCATGTAACACCCCTGACAATCTGGAACACCACAACAACATCCAAGCAGACTTTAACACTCTATCAGCTGCCTTTGAAACACTATCATAAGTAGCACCTTAGCAACAACCAAGAAGAACACCTTATAAATCACTTAGCAACACCCTAGCAACCATCTAATACTCACTGACAATCACCTAGTAATGCCCCTGACCACCTGGAACACCACAATAACATCCAAGCAATGACCTTAACCACTGCACTAGTTACAACTGAAACACTCCAATATGTTGGCAACTACCCAGAACACCTTATACCTACTATTGAGAATAAAACATCAGCAGCCTAGCAATGACTCTGACCAATGTAACTGCTGGCCTTACAACACTCTAAACAAAGCAACACCCTAGCGACCATCTAAGACGCACTGTCAATCATCTTGTAACGCCCCTGACAATCTGGAACACAACAACAACAACAACAATGTCTAAGCAATGACTTTAACACTATCAGCTGCCATTGCAACACTATAATAAGTAGCACCCTAGCAACTACCAAGAAGAACACCTTATAAATCACTTAGCAACACCCTAGCAACTGTTATGAACACAACTGCTTAGCAACCATCCTAGACATCATAGTAATGATCTCTGGAACAACACTACCACAACATTCAAGCAATGAATCTGAACAGTTTAACTGCTGGCCTCACAACAGTCTAAACAAAGCAACAGCCTAGCAACCATCTATGACACAACCTGGAACACCAAAGCAACATCCAAGCAATGACCTCTAACACTGCAATACTTCCCATTAAAAACACTAATCGGTAACATGTTAGCAACTGCCCAGAAAAACACTTTATAAATCACTTAGCAACACCTTACCAACCATTAGGAACACAACAACTGCCTAGCAACCATCCTAGACCTCATAGTAAACCTCTCCGGAAAGATACTACTACAACATTCAAGCAATCAATGAATCAAACAGTGTAACTGCTGGCCTTACAACAAAGCAACACCATAGCAATCATCTATGACGCACTGTCAATCACCTAGTAACGCCCCTGACAACCTGAAACACCACAACAACATCCAAGCATTGACCTCTTAACTCTCCACCAGTTGTCATTGAAACACTCTAATAAGTAACATCTTAGCAACTACCCAGAAGAACACATTACATTTATTATTAAGAACAAATCAACACCCTAGCAACCATCTAAGATACACTAATAATCACCTAGTAACGCCCCTGAAAGCCTGAAACACAACAACATTCAATAAATGACCTTAACCAGTTGTCATTGAAACACTCTAATAAGCAAAACCTTAGCAACTACCAAGAAGAACACATTATCAATCGCTTAGCAACACCCTTGCAACTATTACAAACACATCTGCCTAGCAACCATCCTAGACATCATAGTAATGATCTCTGGAACAACACTACTACAACATTCAACCAATGACTCTGAACAGTCTAACTGCTGGCCTTACAGCACTCTAAATAAAGCAACACCCTAGCAACTATCTAAGACACACTGTCAATCACCTAGTAACACTCTTGACAACCTGGAACACCACAGCAACATCTAAGCAATGACTTCTAATACTGCAATACATCCCATTAAAAACACTAATCGGTAACACCTTAGCAACTGCCCAGAAAAACACTTTATAAATCACTTAGCAACACCTTAGCAACCATTAGGAACACAACAATTGCCTAGCAACCGTCCTAGACATCATAGAAAACCTCTCCAGATCAACACTACTACAACATTTAAGTAATGACTCTGAACAGTGTAACTGCTGACCTTACAACACTCTTAACAAAGCAACACCATAGCAACCATTTAAAACTCACTGTCAATCACCTAGTAACGCCCCTGACCACCTGGAACAACACAGCAACATCCAAGCAATGACTTTTAACACTTTACCAGTTGCCATTGAAACACTCTAAGTAGCACCTTAGCAACTACCCAGAAGAACACATTATACTTAATACTGAGATAAAAACAACAGCCTAGCAACCATCTAAGACACACTGTCAATCACCTAATAACACCCCTGACAACCTGGAACACCACAACAACAACATCCAATCATTGACCTCTTAACACTCCACCAGTTGTCATTGAAACGCTCTAATAAGTAACACCTTAGCAACTACGAAGAACACTTTATAAATCACTTAGCAACACCCTAGCAACTATTACAAACACAATTGACTAGCAACCATCCTAGACATCATAACAAAGAGCTTAGAATGACCAAGAGGTGACACTCAATAGAACGGTCCATTGCAACACTCTGGATTCCGCCATGTTGGAGTGAAAGCGATCGGCCGTCTCTTGAATCTTATTGCTGTCGCAACAGCAAGCAGCTGCTTTATTTCTATTTATTCATTTAAAAAAGAGCATTAAAGCTGAGATACAACCTGAAAGACGACAATACAACACTCACTATCACAATCATCAGCACTTTAATAGTTAATTTTACAGACTTATAATATGCTGCTGTTCTAGTGGAATTTTCATTCCAGCCGCTGCGCCATCTAGTGGCTGTTTCCAAAATCTCTGGAACAACACTACCTCACCATTCAAGCAATGACAAATGGACAGTGTAAGTGCTGGCTTTACAACACTCTAAACAAAGCAACACCCTGACTTGACCCTTATAAACACACCGCCTGCTGAAAGGTTTGCGATGGCGTTTTCTTTTTATTTCGTCTCCATGATATGCTGTAATATCACAGTGTTTATAAGCACATGTATTCTCATGACAACACTGACATTTTTTTACCAACATATTGTGACCGTGTTGAAATCCAGGTAATGCACATGCCAACAGCGTTTCTGTCTTCTTTGATGAACACTGACAGATCCGCTGTCCTCTGTTTACACTCCATTTTTGGCTTGCTTTTCCAGAATGCCAGGAATGACAGAGTACATAGAGCAGCCCATTGTTGCTGGTCTGCGGGACAAAGCCAGCTACGTAAGGAGAGTCGCTGTGCTTGGCTGTGCCAAAATGCACAGTCTACAGCCCCGCACGGAGATAGGTGACTTTCACCCCTTATTATGATCTGATAATTATTGTGTAATCGATTAAATGATGCAGCATTTTGTTTCTCAGTGTTCTCTTTAAAGGAATGTTTTGGGCTCAGGAGCATCGCATTGATTCTGACCTAATTATGTCTTTCTTTCAACATCACACACTTGCACATGTTTTGGAGAAATCAAACATTTGTATTCAAAGCAAGACAATACAAAGACTGTTTGCTCTATTATTACTGAGGTATTTCCTGTCCTCGGGGCTTTACATGGCCGTAGCGTTTCTACTTTGTTTTGCATTATTGAAAGGCCCTTCCGGTTTGAGGAAGTTTTATTTAAGAGACAGGAAAACATATCTATTATCTTATGGTTGAGCTACATAACTCGTGATGGCGAAACGACATCAGCAGCCTAACGACACTCTAACAACCTAAACAACAACCCCATAATCACCCAGGACACCCTCGCACCACTTAGCAGTGCCTTAGCAACCAATCGCAATTCAAAGCAACAGCCTAGCGACACTAACAAGCAAGGTCTTGTAAAAACCCTTACAATCACCCAGCACCCAGTGGCTGCTATAGACTAGTGACACTCTAACTATCAACAGCCTAAGTTAAGCAACACTAAGCAATGCCCTAGCAACCACTTTGAGCAAAAACAACAGCCTAGCAACGCTCTCTAACAAGTAACAGTCCAGTAGTAATACAGCACAGAGCAGGAAGGGTGTATGCAGTGTGTGACTGTACTGTGTGTGTGTGTGTGTGTGTGTGTGTGTGTGTGTGTGTGTGTGTGTGCGTGTGTGTGTGTGTGCGTGTGCGTGTGTGTGTGTGTGTGTGTGCGTGTGTGTGTGTGTGTGTGTGTGTGTGTGCGTGTGTGTGTGTGTGTGTGTGTGTGTGTGTGTTTATGTGTGTGTGTGTGTGTGTGTGTGTGTGTTTATGTGTGTGTGTGTGTGTGTGTGTGTTTATGTGTGTGTTTATGTGTGTGTTTATGTGTGTGTTTGTGTGTTTGTGTTTGTGTGTGTGTTTCAGATGGCAGTCTAGTGAACGAGCTGTATGCCCTACTGAGGGACCCAGACCCAGTGGTGGTGGTGAACTGTCTGCGGGCCCTGGAGGACATCCTGAAGGATGAGGGCGGAGTGGTTATTAATAAACCCATCGCTCATCACCTGCTCAACAGGTCACACCCCCCACCCCTCCCCTAAAAGGAGAATAACACTAAGTAGTGCATAAAATACATAAACAAATAAGCGTGAAATCATAAACTAAAGACTGAAAACAGGTGGATGTACTCGTATTGAATGCTGTTCTGCTGTTTTCTACACTCAGACTGAAGGATCTGGACTGCTGGGCTCAGAGTGAAGTGTTGACGTTCCTGCTCCGCTACCGTCCTCGAAATGACGACGAGCTTTTCGATATCCTCAGCCTGCTGGACCCCTTCCTCCAGAGCAGCCAATCACATGTGGCCATCTCCACGCTCCGCCTCTTCCTCCATCTGGCCGCCGCCCACCCCGCAGTCCAGGCTGACGCCCTGCTGTGCTCCAGTGCGCCCCTGCTGGCCACGTGTGGCGCTGCATCCCGGGAGCTGCGCTTTGCTGGACTGTGCCACATTCAGCAGGTGATGCGCAGTCAGCCGGCCCTATTCAACACACACTACAAGCGCTTCTTCTGCGGGTACTCGGAGCCCAGTTACATTAAATTCAGGAAGATGGAGATCCTGGTGGCGCTGGTGAACGATGAGAACGTGGCGCTGGTGTTGGAGGAGATGAAGAGCTACTGTACTGATGTGTCTGCTGAACTGGCCCAGGCTGCCATCGCCGCTATTGGTGAAGATACACCTCACTGTTAGAGATACCTTTACTTCCTTATCTGTAACAACATTATTATCACAGCGCAATGAACTGCCAACTATTCCAGCGTATGTTTTACACTGTGGATGGCCTTCCACCTGCAACCCAGTACTGGGAAACACCCATATACACCTATTCACACTCATACACTACAGCCAGTTTAGTTGATCAGTTCCCCTATAGTGCATGTGTTTGGACTGGGAAACCGGAGCACCCGGAGGAAACCCATGCCAACACGGGGAGAACATGCAAACTCCACACAGAAACACCAACTGACCCAGCCGAGACTCAAACCAGTGACCTTCATACTGTGAGGCCACAGTGCTAACCACTGAGCCACTGTGCTGCTGTTGTTATCAGTACAGCTGTGTGTTTTCTTATTGCACATGTTTCTTTCTGGTGTCCAGGGCGTATAGGGCGAACATACAGCGAGAAGTGTCTGGATATCCTGACCGGCCTGCTGGCACTGAAGCAGGATCACATCACATCCGGTACGAGAACACACACACCTCTGCATGATTTCTCTTATTGTTCACCCAAACATCATCATTTACACTCCTTTTACTTGTATTAAACCTTTATGAGTTTCTTTCTTCTGTTCAGCACAAATGAAGATATTTTGAAGAATGTTGGAAACCGGTAACCATTGACCTCCATAGTATTCATTTTGGAAAGTCAGGGGTTACCGGCTTTCAGCATTCTTCAAAATATCTTCATTTGGGTGAACAGGAAAGAAACTCAAAGGACTTGATCTTAGTGTTCCCGGGTAACCATTTACTTCTACAGGATTAGTTTAAATAAATTTAGAGTAAATATGATTTTTAAGGGGGGGAGGGGGGATAAATATTCCTTTATTACAGGTATGTCACAAAATAAGTGACAAAATGGTAGTGTATGATACTTGGTAACCATTGACTTCCATAGATTTGTTTTTCCTACTATGCAAGTGAATGGTTACCGGTTTTCAGCATTCTTCAAATTATCTTCTTTAGTGTTCAACAGGAGAAAGTAGCTAATTAAAAGGGAGGAAGGCGGGGAGTGGGTGGTCAACTATTGCATTATTAAATTACAAAATAAGTGACAAAGCAGTCCAGTTAATAACATTTCAGTTTTTCATCTTTTCTGAGAGGGGTCTTGCTGCAGACTCGGTGCAGTGCAATCTGAGCTGCATCCAATGCTTTTTAATGCACTCACCTAACCCTACGCGTCACAGTGACGTCACTCACTGCATTGAGTGCATTGTGTCTGACATTGCATCGCTGAGTGATGCAGTCTCAGCTTGCATCATAAAGGCTGCATCCAGATACTATTGCCTTTTCTTCCCGGTGGATGTACTCTTAGTGTTACTGGGTAACCATTGACTTCCACAGCATTTGTTTTTCCCATTAGGGAAGTCAATGATTAACAGTTTTCAGCATTCTTCAAAATATCTTCATTTGTGTTTAACAAAAAAACAGCTCATAAAGGTTTTAAACCCCTTGAGGGAGAGTAAATAAAGAGTAAATGTTCTTATTTGGGTGAACTGTCCCTTTAATAAGTGACAAAATTGTACTGTGTGTTACTGGGTAACCATTGAATTCCACTGTATTTGTTTTTCTTACTATGCAACTCAATGGTTAATGGTTACTGGTAGTGTTTAACAAAATAAAGAAACCCATGAAGGTTTAAAACCACTTGAGGGAGAGTAAATATGATTTTTAAGGGGGGGGGGGGGGTAATAAATATTCCTTTATTACAGGTATGTCACAAAATAAGTGACAAAATGGTAGTGTATGTTACTGGGTAACCATTGACTTCCATAGATTTGTTTTTCCTACTATGCAAGTGAATGGTTACCGGTTTTCAGCATTCTTCAAAGTATCTTCTTTGGTGTTCAACAGGTGAAAGAAACTCAAAAGTTTATAACTGTTGAAGGAGAGTAAATAGAGAGGAAATATTTATTTTGGGTGAACTGACCCTTTAATAAGTTACTAAATAAGTGACAAAACGATAATAACGTTTTAGTATTTTCTTCTACTTCCCTGGAGGATGTACTCTGTGTGTGTTACTGGGTAACCATTGATCTCCACAGTATTTGTTTTTCCTATTATTGAAGTCAACGATTACATTCTTCAAAATGTCTTCATTTGTGTTTAACAAAAAAGAAACTCATTAAGGTTAAGGAGAGTAAATAAAGGATACATGTTCTTATTTGGGTGAACTGCCCCTTTAATAAGTGACAAAATAGTCCTGTGTGTTACTGGGTAACCATTCACTTCCACACTGCTTGTTTTCCCTACTATACAATTCAATGGTTACCGGTTTCCAACATTCTTCAAAATATCTTCTGTAGTGTTTAACAAAAGAAAGAAACCCACAAAGGTTTAAAACCACTTGAGGAAGGGTAAATAAGGAGATCTTTTTTATTTTTGGGTGAACTATTCCTTTATTAAATTACAAAACAAGTGACAAAACAGTCCAGTTAATGACATTTCAGTTTTTTCTTCTTCTTCCGGAAGGAGCTGTACTCTTAGCGTTACTCATAAAGGTTTAAAAACACTTGAGGGAGAATATATATAGAGTAATTCCTCATTTTTGGCAAATCTGAGCCTTTATTAAGTAGATAAGGGACAAAACGGTTCGCTGAATGACATCTCTTTTTTTCTTCTTGTTCCTGAAGGACGTACGGTGTGTGTGCATGTTTTACTGTTTGCTTTCCACAGACCTCTTTCTGCCTGGATGCAGGCTTTGTTTGCTAACAGACATTATAAGCTGACAGTATGGTCTGCTGCTTCTCTCTCTCTGTATGTGTGTGCGCGTGTGCACGTGTGTGTGTGTTTAGCCGTGATCCAGACCTTCAGGGATCTGGTGTGGTTCTGTCCTCAGTGTACAGCCGCTGTGTGCCTCACTGTCGAGTCCTGTGTGGATTATCCTCAGGATAGTGAGGTGAGGACATCGTTTATTATCATTCAGATGATTTTATTTACTCTAAAACAAGCACGTTTTCTGTTCACACTCGCATTCATACAGTCAAGCCCGAAATTATTCAAGTCCTCTGGCAAATTCAGATTTAAAGTCACTTTTATTCAACCAGCATGCTTTTTTTGACTGTAATTGAGACAGGCTTCTCCCAGGGCTTCACTAGGGTAATTAGGGTAAAGTTAGGGTAATTAGGCAAGTCATTGTATAACAGTGGTTTGTTCTGGAGACAATCCAACACTAATATTGCTGAAGGGGTGAATAATATTGACCTTAACGTGGCTTTAAAACGGCTTTCATTCTAGCCCAAATAAAACAAATAAGACTTTCTCCAGAAGGACCAATACTACAGGAAATATTTTTGAAAATATAATGTTTTTGTCAGCGCAATAGCCTAGTGGTTAGTGAGCCGACATATGGTGCAATAGCACGTCCGGGCGTCGCGAGTTTGAATCCCGGAGGACATTTCCTTTCCCCCTCTCTCTCTCTCCCACTTTGCTTCCTGTCTTAATACTGTCCTATCTAATAAAGGCAAAAAAAGGCCATAAATAAATCTTTAAAAAAAATATATATACAATGTTTTTGAAACAACTTTATGAAATGATATAATGTTTTATTTTAATAATTTATGTGCATGTAAACGCTGCAAAATGTGTCCCACAAACTCCACTGACAGGCACACAATTTAAAAAAATACATAAATAATTTAAATAAAAGTAAATAACAACACTGATATGCTTTTAATCAATGACTGCACTTTATCTATCTGTCTTTCAGTCTGTCTGTCTACAGGTTTAGCATTTTTAAGTATGCTATACTTCATGCTAATATGCTCGCATTATGTTTAATGTTTGCATTTTAAATAGAGTCTACAGTAATTTAGCCAAAAGTTTTCTTTTGCTAAACATTTGTTTAAAAAAAAAGGTAAAATGTGGAGAATGCAAACACGATTAATTAATTAAATTGCATATATCTGACTTTTAGCATCTGTCTATACAACAAAAGTGCCTCATAAACTGTGGACCAGCCCTTAGTTAATGCAGCATGAACTAACAATGAACAGCTGTGTCTTCCTTAATGTAGTGTTCATTGCTTGTTCACGTTAGTAAACGCATTAACCAATACAACCTCATTGCAAATAAACTATGCAATTCAATGGTTACCGGTTTCCAACATTCTTCAAAATATCTTCTGTAGTGTGTAACAAAAAAGCAGCTCATAAAGATTTAAGACTACATGAGGGAGAGTAAATAAAAAGTAGATTTTAATTTTCGGGTGAACTGTCCCTTTAATAAGTTACAAAATAGTAATGTGTGCTACTGGGTAACTATTGACTTCTGCAGTATTTGTTTTTCCTACTATGGAAGTCAATGGTTACCGGATTTCAGCGTTTTTCTAAATATCTTCTGTAGTGTTTAACAGGTGAAAGAAACTCATAAAGGTTTAAAAGCACTTGAGGGAGAGTAAATACGGAGAAATTTCCACCATTTCTGGATGTACTATTCCTTTAGTAAGTTAGAAACAAAGGAGTGACAAAACACTCTAGTTAACAGCCTCATTGTAAATAAATACAGAAAATAATGAAATCACAAAACAAGAATAAAGAAATCAGAGTTTTGCAGTGTACATAGAGATAGTACTGTATCCTTAAATAAAAACATGCTCATTTACTAAGATTTTCCACACCCCGAAAACACAGCAGTGTCATGCACAGTAAATAACCTGCCTAACTGCATGAAGAATACAGCATTCTGTAGATGTGATGGTGTAAATGTGCCCCTCACACATCATCAAAACACACGTCTATCACTCGGAGCCTTCAGTAGATTATCAGGTCAGATTCTGCACATGCAGCTTAATCAACTTCCGCTGGAGGGAAACAGATGCCTCAGATTAGCTGTAGAGAACACGATGAGCAGCCTATCAGACATGTCTGCAGAATAGTCATTTAAGCCAAAGCAGAAACCCAAACATGACTAAATGTCTACCAAATTTAAATAATCTGACCATAAATGCTCTGCAAAACACTTCAGATCATCAGAGAGTAGCAGTGTATGATTGCAAATAGCAGAACGTTATCATCTAAATCAGGAAAAGTGCATTCATCCATTCATTAATTCATTCATTCATTCATTCATTCATTCATTCATTTTCCCTTGGCCTAGTCTCTTAATTATCAGGGATCACCACAGTGGAATGAACCGTTAACGATTCTAGCATATGTTTTACTTCCAGCTGCAACCCAGCACTGGGAAACACCCATACACACTCATTCTCACACACAAACACACACTCATACATTACGGCCAGTGTAGTTGATCAGTTCCCCTATAGTGCATGTGTTTGGACTGTGGGGGCAACCGGAGCACCCGGGTACTTTAATATAGGCAGTAGTTCAGAGTCGTGAGCTGAACTGAAGGGTCAGGGTGAGAGTGAGTGAGATGTGTTGTTGTGCTTGTCAGGGAAAGCAGGCTCTGTTGTGGCTGCTGGGCGAGCATGCGGATCAGATCAGCAGCGCCCCCTATCTGCTGGAGGTCTACATCGACGGGCTGAAGACGGAGCTGTCTGCGGCGCTGAAGATGGAGATACTGACCGCAGCACTCAAGATGTTCCTGAGACGCCCTGCTGAGACACAAGACATGCTGGGCCGTCTGCTGCACTACTGTATAGGTGATAGAGGACGACATGTCTGTCTGTCAGTGTGTGTGTGTGTGTGTTTGTCTTTCTGCCTGTGTCTGTCTGTCTCTGTGTCTGTCTGTCGTTCTGTCTGTCTGTCTGTCTGTCGTTCTGTCTGTGGCTGTTGTTCTGTCTGTCTGTCTGTCTGTCTGTCTGTTGTCTGTCTGTCTGTCTGTCTGTCTGTTGTCTGTCTGTGGCTGTTGTTCTGTCTGTCTGTCTGTCTGTCTGTCTGTCTGTTGTCTGTCTGTCTGTCTGTCTGTCTGTCTGTTGTTCTGTTTGTCTGTGTCTGTTGTTCTGTCTGTCTGTCGTTCTGTCTGTGGCTGTTGTTCTGTCTGTCTGTTTGTCTGTGTCTGTTGTTCTGTCTGCCTGTCTGTCTTTCTGTCTGTGTCTGTTGTTTCGTCTGTCTGTCTGTCTGTCTGTTGTTCTGTCTGTCTGTCATTCTGTCTGTTGTTCTCTGTTTGTGTATTTCTGTCTGTTGGTGTTTGTTGTTTTGTCTGTCTCTGTCTCTCTATGTCTGTTTGTGTTTGTCTTTGTCTGTCGATCTGTCTGTGCACATTGATTTGAATCTTCACAGCAGACGCATTAGATTCAGTATGTTCCCTATCCATATTGTGTGTGTGTGTGTGTGTGTGTGTGTGTGTGTGTGTATGTGTGTGTGTCTTCAGAGGAGGAGAGCGACATGTGTGTGCGAGACCGGGCTCTGCTGTACTACAGGCTTCTTCAGCGGGGTATTGAAGAGACGAGGAAGGTTGTGACGGGCCCTAAATCAGACCCATCTCTGAGTGTCCTTACTAGTGCACAAGAGGAGCCCGTCAGTCAGTGGGTCTCTATTTTCAACACACTCGGCCCCCTGTCTGCGGCAGACCTACAGCTCCACAACACTGCTCTATCAGCATCAGAACACACCGACGACACTGCAGACACTGAGCTGCTCACAGGTACCAAGCAGAAACACTTTGATTGACATTCTCCCTTTGTACGTGTCATCAGAGGGGGAAAGCCCCGCCCACTAGTTCCCATCTCTCCATCTCATTAGCATAAACAGCAGCCCTGAGTGAGAAGCAGCCGTCTGTCCATTAGCCATTAGAGTGTTTGAATCGGCCACTATGCTGACACACAGGTGTCTGTAGCTCCGCCCTCTTCTGAAAAGAGCACAATCTCATTTGCATTTAAAGAGACAGTCACCAAAACACCACAATCAGGATCAAAGCCTGAAAGGGTCAGTTTCAGAGAGCTGGAGAACATCATCTGTGTGCTGTTCTCAGCTCAGACTTAAACACACACACACACACACACTCTAGAGACAGCAGAGTCGCATTTACATTCTCAACCCACCCTGCACATTCCCCTTTAATCTTTCATCTCTAGTTTTGAAAGTGCTGAATAAGAGCGTAACGCTGTACTCCACCATTGTGTCTCTGCCTGCCAGAACACGTCCCCGTCTCCATGCGGGACGTCTCAGAAGCAGGTGTCAGCCTGTGTGCGGGTGCTGCTGTGTCCCCCGAGGCGTTTGAGCAGATGTGGCAGCAGCTGGAGGTCCTGCAGCGTCAGACGGTGTGTTTCTCTGGATGCGCAGCGGACACACTTCAGAGCGCCCTGCAGCCGGTGCACATCCAGACACTGGCCTTCAGCCCGGCCCGCGCACTACCCTGGAGGGCCTACATCTATAGCAGGGGCTCCGGGACGCTCGTCCTAGCTGAACTGCTGCAAGATGACCCGGAGATGCTGACGGTGACTATAAAACAGCAGCCGGAACACCAGCAGACCGTCACTGCATTCATCAGTGTCCTGCAGAGCGTCCTGCAGACTCTCAATACAGGACAAATGAGTGTTTAAAAGATTTGCTGTGGTGCTACACTAATAAAAGAAGTCAACCTTTGGATCAACTTGTACTGTAGGGATCGGGGTGATAACAGGGGTCGGATCTAGATTCAGTTTAATTAAAGGTGCAGTAAGTTTGACACCCAGTGGTTGACGTAGGTATTGCACGTCTGGTTCAACACACACACAAGTGCAGGTTGCCAGATTGACGACACCAACAGGAGCCTGACTATCAAGCCTAAAGGCTGATTTAAGGCTGACTTAAAGGGCACCTATGGTGGAAAATCTCCTTTTCCAGCTGTTTGGACAAACGTGTGTGCAGGTATAGTGTATAGACCGTCATATTGGGCTGATATAAGCACACACAGTCCTTTTTTTTCAGTTTAACAACATAAAAACGGTGGACTAAATGGAGCGGTTTTGAGACTGACTACAACTTGATTAACTATTTTTGGATGTAAGGCTCACTGGGCTCAACACATCGAATGAGCAACAGAGATTTTACATTTAGCAGCCATTTAAACTGAACACGCAGTGAATGCAATGTATCGAGATTTGGGCCATTAAACAGCTGACCCACCGAGTCTTTTAGCACACCGAAAACACTCGACTGATCTCGGCTGGCGGATCAACGTTCACCACATGATCGCTCGCATCGGCGCCATTATTTGTAACTTTAGGAGGGTTTGCAAACCTGTGTACTCTTCATTGCATTTTCCTTGGGTGATCTGGAACTGGTGTGTGTGTGAGGTGCATGATGGGAAATGTAGTTCAGTTCAGTGGTAGTTGTGTGGTTGATAGTGTTTTCCTGCAATCTGCAAAGGATAGATCATTGGTGATCGTGACAGTTACACCTAAAATGAGTTTTTTTACCCAGAAATTATTTATTATTATTATTATTATTATTTTATATTATTATTATTATTACTATTATTATAATTATTATTATTTAATACTATTATTATTATTACTATTATTTTAATTATTATTATTATTATTACTACTATTATTATTATTAATAATAATAATTTTATTACTATTATTATTATTTTTATTATTATTATTAATATTATTATTATTATTATTAATTTTATTACTATTATTATTATTATTATTATATTATTACTAATATTTTATTATTATTATTATTAATTGTATTACTATTATTATTATTATTACTATTATTATTAATTTTATTACTATTATTATTATTAGTATTATTATTACTAATATTTTTATTATTATTATTACTATTAATATTAGTATTATTACTACTATTATTATTACTACTATTATTATTATTATTATTATTATTACTATTATTATTATTATTAATTTTATTATTATCATTACTATTATTATTATTAGTATTATTATGGTTATTATTATTAGTATTATTGTTATTAATAATTTTATTACTATTATTATTATTATTATATTATTTTTATTACTATTATTAGTAGTAATATTGTTATTACTAGTAATATTATTATTATTATTATTCATATTATTATTATTATTAAAATTCTGCCTAAAAGACAGCACAACATCACTACATTCATCTGTGTGCTGCAGAGCCTCCTGCAGATTTTCAACACGAGATATAGATGAAGATACACCAGTGTTCAAATACTGTGTTGTTTCTTTTGTTCATCTAAACCATATGCTGGATAAGTTGGCGGTTCATTCTGCTGTGGCGACCCTGGATTAATAAAGGGACTAGGCTGAAAAGAAAACGAATGAATGAATAAACATGGGACGCATGTGAAGTTCACTATATTGCTTATTTAGATTGTTTAATCTATGGAACGTACGTGAAGATACATAAGCGTTCGACTATTGTGTTGTTTACTTCGAGCAGGGGTGCTCAAACTCTGTCCTGGAGGGCCGGTGTCCTGCATAGTTTAGTTTCAGCTTAATCAGACACACCTGAACCAGCTAATCAAGCTCTTACTAGGTACAATAGAAACTTTCAGGCAGGTGTGGTGAAGGAAGTTGGAGCTAAACTATGCAGGACACCGGCCCTCCAGGACTGAGTTTGGATACTCCTGACTGAGATACATTGTTGGTTTAGATTGTCTAAGCTAAGAGACGCCCTTGAAGACACACAAGTGTTTAACTGTTGTATTGTTTGCCTAGATCCTCTAATGGTGTTTCAACAAAAACATTTGAACATGTGCACTAAATAATGTCAATAATATGCATAAAATCTCATTTATATTCACGACATGTGTCATATCATGATTATAAAGGTGTCTTATGAACACCCCTTTCAAGTAAAGAGTCGGCAAACTGTAAAATTGATCTCTTCATGTTTGTTTATTAATGAATGATTCAGACAATAAACATGTGCATGCTTTCATTTAGCATCTCATGCATGTTTCTCCATGTTGAAATAATGTCAACATGCAGTCGTGTCATGGATATGATCATTTTGAGATGACGTGACAAGTTGTTTACTTATTCTGAAATATTTGTTTGTGTCTCAATGCCCTAAAGGTGTGCTCACAGCATGTGTTTTCATCACAGTTACTGGAATTACAAGACTCTGACTAGATTTTGACTAGAGTTGTCATCTCAAGTGTCATCAGTCTTTTTCTGGTGATGCTACTGTTACTAGCGCTCTTTGTGCAAGGAAGACTTGGGTTGTTGCTAGAAGGGATACAGCTGTGGCTGAACGTTAACGAGAATGTAATACATATTCGTTTTCTTTTCAGCTTAGTCTCTTTATTAATCAGGGGTCGCCACAGTGGAATGAACCACCAACTATTTCAGCAAATGTTTTACACAGCGTATGCCCTTCCAGCTGCAACCCAATACTGGGAAACACCCATACACTCTCATACACTACAGCAAGTTTAGTTGATCAATTCCCTCTATAGTGCATGTGTTTGGACTGTGGGGGAAACCGGAGCACCCGGAGGAAACCTGGGGAGAACATGCAAACTCCACACAAACGCCAACTGACCCAGCCGAGACTCGAACCAGTGACCTTCTTGCTGTGATGCCACAGTCGTAACCACTGAGCCACTGTCACCAATAATATTTTTTATATTTTTAATATATTTTAAATAATTAATAGCTATATATATATATATATTCACCAGCCAATATCAATTAAGCAATATCAAGTGCAAACTTACGCCCTTGAGATAGATAGATAGATAGATCTTTTTTTTTTCGGTTATTGTGGTTTTCAGTTTAAGTGCTCGCCAAAAGAGGTGTGCCCACACACACACACACACACAGCCAATAGTCTGCAATGGTGTACTAAACCCACACCCGTTTGAAACCTGTAGTCTTTCCATTTCGCGATTTCAACCTGCCCTTGACAAGGAAACTACTCTCGCCACAGTCCAACCTTTGCTCGGCTAACATATAAACTTCCCCCAGAGCAGAAGTGTTTAAAGAGGAACATCACTGCTGCTCAAACCTCCACTCAGGGGCATAAAGAGCTTTAAAGCGAGTAAAGGACAGCAGACAGAGAAGTACAGCCGCCAGACACGCGCGTCGGTCTCTCAGTCCGCTGTGAATGTGGAGCGCACACGGCTGCAGCTGATACTAAGGTGAGCGGGACTCCTGCATTACTGTCAACTGTGTGGAAATATACTCGTATATGCCATATCCAGGCGGATAGTTGTCGAAAATAGGCTATATATGCGCTTTTTAACATGTGTAAAGCGAGTCTAAAACGTTTAAATGGAAAATACCCGCGTATATGTTCGCTACAAACTTCTAATATAGTATTTCCAACGCGAATTCGACATTTTTGTAAGTTTTATATCGACAAACAAATCAAGACTATGTGAGATAAGTAACTAACGTCACTCTCAGAAATAAAGCTACGCGAATGCTCTCTGGGGTGGTGCTTTTTCAAAAGGTACAAATGTGTACCTAAAAGGTCCATATCAATACCTCATAGGTACATATTGGTACCTAAAAAGTACAAAAGTGTTCCTCTTAAATATTTTAGGTACTAATGTACACTTTTGAGGTACCAATATGAACCCTTTAAGCACAAAACCCCAGTGACAGCTCGCATATTTCTGAGAGTGTATGAATGTTCAGTTTGTCACTCTTTCGGGAAGGCACTCTTGATATACCTGTGTATATTTCATATATTTACTCATTCATTCATTTCCTTTTTGGCTTAGTCTCTTTTTTAATCTGGGGTTGCCACAGTGGAATGAACCGCCAACTTATCCAGCATATGTTTTATGCAGCGGATGCCCTTCCAGCTGCTACCCATCACTGGGAAATCATATATATATATAATCAAGATTTTCTCAGATATATGCATGCCTGTCTGTGTTTATATATACATAATAAATACACACAGCACACATGCATATATTATCTCAAAACAAACTTTTATTTTATATATAATCTGTCATACTGTTGACGCTGCTTCTGTAAACATTGTAATGTATTTTTCAGAGCTTTATTAGGGTTAGTTTACCCAAAATTCAGTTTTGTTCACTATTTACTCTCCCTCAATTAAATCAAAAACTTTTATGAGTTTCAACACAAAAGAAGACATTTTGAAAAATGTTGAAAACCAGTAACCATTGACTTACATTGTAGGAAAAATAAATATGTAAATTATATTCAGATATTCATTAATATCAGATATTTATTCATTCATTATTTTTCTTTTTGGTTTAGTCCCTTTATTAATCTGGGGTTGCCACAGTGGAATGAACCGGCAACTTATCCAGCATATGTTTTAAGCAGCGGATACCCTTCCATCTGCAACCAAAACAGATATTTATGAATAAATATATATCTTTTATATCAAGATTTTCTCAGATATATGCATGGCTGTCTGTGTTTATACATAATAAATACACACAGCACACATGCATATATTATCCTAAAACATGTATTTTATATATGATCTGTCATACTGTTGATGCTGCTTCTGTAAACATTGTAATGTATTTTCAGAGCTTCATTAGGGTTAGTTTACCCAAAATTCATTTTGTTCACTATTTACTCTCCCTCAATTAAATCAAAAACTTTTATGAGTTTCAACACAAAAAGTAGATATTTTGTAAAATGTTAAAAACCAGTAACCATTGACTTACATTTTAGGAAAAATAAATACGTCAATCAGGTTTTCAACATTTTCATCTTTTTTTCTGCTGTGCAACAGAAATAAGAAAAACACTTTAGGGTTTGGACGAAGGAGTAAATGCTGATGGAATTCTGTGGTTGAACTATCACTTAAACAGGAGTAGATAACGCTGGAAAGATAATGCGTCAAGTTTTATCACAGCTGTCAGTGTGTGGAGACGGTTGCAGCACTAAACCTTTATCACAACACTGCTGTAAATCAGTCACAGCAGAACATTTAAATGTATCAATATCTGTATGTCCAGAGGTACACTTGTGGCGCAGTGGTTAGCACTGTGTCCTCACAGCAAGAAGGTCGCTGGTTTGAGTCTCGGCTGGGTCAGTTGGTGTTTCTGTGTGGAGTTTGCATGTTCTCCCCGTGTTGGTGTGGGTTTCCTCCGGGTGCTCCCCCACAGTTTCCCCCACAGTCCAAACACATGCGCTATAGGGGAACTGATCAACTACACTGGCTGTAGTGTGTGTGTGTGTGTGTGTGTGAATGGGTGTTTCCCAGTACTGGGTTTGCGACAGGATGGGCATTTGCTGTGTAAAACATTTGCTGTAATAGCTGGCGGTTCATTCCACTGTGGTGACCCCTGATAAATAAAGTAACTAAGCCGAAGGAAAATTAATGAATGAAAGATTTAATTATTATTATTTTTATTATTATACTTTTACTAGTTTATATAAATACATTTATACAATTAATATTATTAAAATATATTATTTCACACTTTAAATGTCACTCATAGAATAAAAAGCCACAAAACAATGTTAAAGAATTACTTGATTAACTTTTAATCAGTGTTGCGACTATTTGTTGTGTTGTGTGTGTTCAAGTGTGATCAGACCCTATATTAAACATCAGTGTTTGCTTTCCAGTGCAAACAGTTATGAGAAAGCCCTAGCAAATGTGATGATAAACAATGCAAACGTTATTCTTGAAATGTTCCTAAAGAATAAGGCCAACAATTCTGTGTATTTTAGTCTTGTCAAGCAATGGTCAGATCAAAACTAATGTCACCCTGCAAAACCTGATAGAGGCTCATAAACAAAACCATCACCCCAACCTGTTTGAATTGCAAATTTACTTAATTTAAAGCAGCATTTTAAGGTCTCACACACACACACACACACACACACACACGCACACCGACATATTCAGCTGATCTGAAACCCGTTTGCCCAGCTTACACTCTCATTCTATGATTTGTTTACTCAGTCATTCAGAAATATGATGTATCTTTAACCAGGTGTGTTTTCATGCACAGAGGCAAAGTTCAGCTCATGAGGAAACGCTCCACGCTTTCTAGCTCTCCAGAGCCGCTGCTGTTAACACACAATGACAAACGGCTACTCTCTGCTGGACATTTCATGATTGCTTTGCAACGCAGTCAGCTGACTCTCTTACATCACATTTCTGTTTAAGGGAACTTTCAGAGATTGTGTTGTGTTGTTTTTGCACTTGATGAACTGTGTGACACTCTAAATATGGGGTTAAACTGAAATATAATTTTATAGGTATAACAGAGTCTTGGATATGTATATGAGCAATCTCACATGAGTAGCAGTGCGATGTGGCTGTATATCAGCACTGGTGAAAGGTGTGTGTTGGCTCGAGTCAGCAGGCCAAGTGTCTTAGTTCCCCAGCAGTGCTGATATACAGCCATATGGCACTGCTATGAGTGTGATATTGTATTTATTCAACAGTTTGATGGGATAATCGTGTATATAAAAAAGAAAATCAAACATGGGGAGTCTCAAAACCCTTTGTATGAGGAACTACTTTCTTCCGCCACTCATTCACATCTGCAGCTGACGTCATAATATGGAGCTATTAATATGCCAAAATTATCTGAATTTGTGTTAATTTGAATTATTGACAATTGTACTTTAATCAAGCTGATCATTCTAATGCTATTAAAATGTTTTGAATTTGAATTTCTTCATTTGAATTTGATAACCTGAATATTGAATATTATTATTATGATTATTTTCAAACTTCAGATTTTTTTGTTTTCTGAATTCACAGACTGCAGATATCCAGCTTGTCGTAATACAGTTGCGAGTTTTATGAAATTCAAGTTATGAAATTCTAATTCAAATTAAGAAATTCAATGTCAAAACAATTTTAACAGCATATAAAAAGTCAGATTTATTCAATTACCATTGTCAATAATTCACATTAACACAATTCAAATTCAGATTGTTTTTGGCATATTATTAGCTCCATGTTAGAACAGCAGAAACCGCTGCTCATTCAGCAGTGTCACTGTAGAGCTAGTGTTTGAATGATTCTCTAGCGTGATGTCTAAAGTGAAAACAATACCTATTTATAGCGATTATAAGGGCTGAACAGCATGAAATGCCATCAGTCTACAGAGATTTCCCAGTGTTTCTCTGCTGCAATCGGGATATCACAATGACGCCAAAGCAGCTCAATCACTAGCAGATTACTGTTGTGTTTGTGGTAAGGAGAAACGCTAAACACATGCGGGCATTTCTTCTGTCTTTCTGTTTACTGAACTAGTCTGCAGTAGCGAAAACAGGAGACTTATAGAAACAAACAGACGGCCAACTAAAAAGTAACTTAGGGTTATACAAAGAGTCAACACAAAATACACACATTCCTAATATGTCCCATCTCACACTCAATACATTACAATTATTAGATTAAATTCAACTTTATTGTCATTACACATGTTCGAAATTACGCTGTTTTTGTCCTCTAAGGGCTTATTATGCGG
This sequence comes from Danio rerio, assembly GCF_052040795.2. Taxonomy (NCBI): domain Eukaryota; kingdom Metazoa; phylum Chordata; class Actinopteri; order Cypriniformes; family Danionidae; genus Danio; species Danio rerio. Next base: position 432,587 of record NC_141043.1, read on the forward strand.
TCTTGTGGATGAACAACGTCAGCCGTCTTTGCTCTGCTTAGTATGACAGGCTAATGGCCGCCATCTCGCCGTCTCTCTGAAGTTATAAATATTTAAAATAGGCACTATCCTTATAAATAAACTGAATAGCTGCAATCTAAACAACGACATTCTCACATAAAAAAGCCTCAAAAGGACATGATGTTGTTCAACAGCTGCAATATTTGACTGTAGAGAGTCCTCTGCTTGGAGCTGTATGAAGGCGGAGTAATACACAAGGGTGAAGAGGCTGGACGAGTGCTGTTATTGCAGAATATTGCATGCCTATTAGCCAATCAGATTCAAGAACCAGACTGAACTTTTGTGTAAATATATATATGGTTGACAAAATTATTATTATTTTTTAGTTTCAAATATTTCCCGAAGCCTGTTTAAATTTTTCAAGGTTTTTTTAAACACATTTTAAACATAATAACTAATAATAAATCTTGTGTTTCCTCTTCTCCATGATGACAGCACATAATATTAGACTAGATATTCTTCAAGACACTAGTGTTCAGCTTAAAGTGACATGTAAAGGCTTCACTAAGGTAATTAGGGTAAAGTTAGGGTAATTAGGCAAGTCATTGTATAACAGTGGTTTGTTCTGGAGACAATTGAAAACAAAATTAATAATATTGATGGTAAAAATTATTTTCAAAAATGTAAAAACTGCTTAATTTCCAGCCAAACTAAAAGAAATAAGTTTTCCCTGAAGTTTAATGTTATAGGAATTACTGTGAAAATGCTCTGTTAAACATCACATCGGAAATATTTGAAAAATATTACAATTTTAATCATAATTTTGCCTAATTGTATTAAATAAGGCAAAGGAATTAGGGTTGATTTTTGTATTTGTTTATTACAATAATAATATATTACTTTTACAATAATTCCTGTATTTATTTTTACATCATACTGTTCAGAACTGACCATACCGTATCTTATATTTAATAAGCACATTTCTCAATATGGGGCAATAGGCTCTATGCACAGCTAGAGTTTTAAAGCAATTTGTGTAATTTTCTATTACACAAGGTTGTTTTTCCCGCATGCTATAGAAGTGAATGGTTACCGGTTTTTCAGCATTCTTCAAAATATCTTCTTTTGTGTTCAACAGCAGAAAGAAACTCAGGTTTGTAACGACTCCAGGCAGAGTAGATAGTGAGTAAAGGAGTGAACCGCCGCTTTAAAGATCATCATTTTCCCCATCCAATACAACACATTGTGCTTTATAACACCAACTATGTAAACTTTTTTAATTAAAATCAAAATTTTAAGAGACAAAAAACATGTTTATTTGATCATTCACAGTCATTCACCTCCACTTACTTTCTTATTAATGAAATCTGACTCCTGTAATGCGATGCTTTCAGTTTTATATTGTATTGTCTTCTCCAACAACTAAAAATGCTGCTGTCAAGTGACAGAACTGCTGTTATGGCGGCGTCAACACTATCACTATCACACCAGAGGAAAACATTCAGTTCAGTCATTTTCCTTCAGCCTAGTCCCTTATTTATCAGGGGTCACCACAGCGGAATGAACCGCCAACTATTCCAGCATATGTTTATGCCCTTCCAGCTGCAACCCAGTATTGGGAAACATCCATACACACATTCACACACACTCTCATACACTACAGCACTGCAGCTGATCAGTTCCCCTATAGCACATGTGTTTGGACTGTGGGGGAAACCGGAGCACCCGGAGGAAACCCACGCCAACACGGGGAGAACATGCAAACTCCACACAGAAACACCAACTGACCCAGCCGAGACTCAAACCAGAGACCTTCTTACTGTGAGGCCGCAGTTCTAACCACTGAGCCACCTTGACACCCAGATGTAAACACTATAGTTTACGCACATTCACATCCGCATTTAATTAATAATAATATTACATTGCATAATTCAAACAGATCACCAGCATCTAGTCCATACAGATCACTGAAGAACTACAAATCTGACACACAAAGAACTACAAATCCTGTCATGCACCACACACACACACCTGCTCCAGTTCTCCTTTGATTACACACACAGCTGCTGATTACACAGACCACATATACAGCACGCAAACACACACACTTTGCTGAGTCTTGTTTATCTGTATTGTGAACATTGTGATGTGTGTTGACCCTCGCTCTGTGTTGTTTGTTTGTGTTGCCTGCTGACTTTACTGAGCATTCGCCTTGACTCTGGATCGCCTGTACACATCTGTTTAGTCCTGTGTTGACTGCTTGCCTGACCATTCTCTTGTAATAAACCTGCATCTGGATCCGCTCTCCTTTGTCCAGCTTCACATAACAATAGAAGTCTGAGAAATCCCCTTAATTTGAGCTGTAATGCCGATGACCTGAATATAAGCCAGACCCACGCAGTATTATTGTGTATAAAGTAATGCCAGGTACAGAATGTCTGTTATGCTGGACAGCAGGAGTTTGCGTGCAGATATGCAGGTTTATTTGTTTGTTTATTTGTTTATTTAAGTGACACCCCCAGCCTCTGGCCTGGCATGATGAATATACAGCCCTTTCTTCTTCTGTCAGAGGTCTGCGTATACAAACACTGCAGCCTGTATGCAAATCTTTCCAAAACCCCAATGCAAAAGCCTTTGGAGTTTAAGAGCACCGTGAGCTTGTAAACATCATACAAACACAGTGTGTGTGAGTGTGTGTGTGTGTGTGTGTGTGTAACAATTGTCTTTTACAACAATAGATGTTTTCAAATGTTAACATAACTCAACTATTTAAAGGCAATTAATACAAATTCTGAATATAGACATGAAAAACAGTCGTGTTCATGATTAAAAACAAGTGATAGATCAAATTCAGGCAAGATAAATGTTCTTCCATATAGCAGTACGGTGCAAATCTTCCTCCTTACACCTCTCAGCATTGTCCATCTCTCTATTATAATTAAATTATGGGTGTATTATGCGTAAAAAAAAACTTCGGGATTGGGTGACACAGCGGCTCAGTGGTTAGCATTGTGGCCTCACTGCAAGAAGGTCGCTGGTTTGAGTCTCAGCTGGGTCAGTTGGTGTTTCTGTGTGGAGTTTGCATGTTCTCCCCGTGTTGGTGTGGGTTTCCTCCGGGTGCTCCGGTTTCCCCCACAGTCCAAACACATGCGCTATAGGGGAACTGATCAACTACACTGGCCGTAGTGTATGAGTGTGTGTGTGTGTTTTCCAGTACTGGGTTGCAGCTGGAAAGGCATTTGCTGTGTAAAACATATGCTGAAATAGTTGGTGGTTCATTCCGCTGTGGCGACCCATGATGAATAAGGACTAAGTCGAAGGAAAATGAATGAATGAACATAAAAATATTTGTCATCTTGACTTTTTGTCATTCATTTTTATTAAAGTGTATCTTACTGATGTAAAATCCAGCGTTTCTCCTGTCATGCTTGTGTAAATACCGAGAACCCATGATACAGCAAGATCTTGTTTCTACTGATAATAAAAGCAGCTTCACCAGAAAAGCTGTCTGGGCAGCATTACACATTACTCTTAAAAAGGGTGTGTTAAAAACAGCCTAACATGTGTTATTTCCTTATACACTCATGTGTTGAGTTAGGGACATCACATTCTGCGTTGCTTTTAACCCAACCAGTGTGTAATTTTAACGCAAATATGTTTAAAGTGTTAAACTGTTTTAATTCCACTAGAACTGAAAATGCGTGAGCATGTGCAGTAATGAGCATGTGTAGCCCCCCGTCCCCGCGGTCTTTACTCCCAATACTCAGTATTTGACTCTGTGCAACTTCATCACTAACTCAAAAGACTGAAGACTGAATCTCTTTCCTGATTTTGCCGTTTTCATGTTTGAATGCAGCAATTGGAGGATGAATAAACATATGCAAATCAGCATCATTTATAACTGATGTTGCGTGGGTGTTGAGATCCTGATCTTTAATGAATTATGGTGCAGCTCACACTGAATGCATTAATGCAGGATAAACAAGACCTTTAATAACCTAAGAAACCCACCACATCCCCAATAACCCAACACAACTCCCTCATCATCATTATATTTGACAGGAAAGCCTAAACGCTTTCATACATGTGATCTGAATGAAGCGAGAGGCGATCTCTCTGTGATCCGCACACATTAGTTAGGATTAATCTACAAGTGTAAAATGTATTAATCCGCCGGTCACGTGTTTTGAACTGTGGGTTGTGATCCATATGAATCACGAATCAGCCGTGATCTGTTACACCCCTACAGCTAATGATGGATTCTGAACACTTGCTGAAATGCTGTGTTCATTAATAACCGTGCTGCATCTTGACCATCACAGTAAAAGTGTAATATATTTAAAGATGCTGACGTGCATATCATAATGTGTGAGAAGTTCTTGAGCAAAAAAGACAGCATTTGTAGAACCGACACACTGCAGTTAGAAATATATACAGCTGAAGTCAGAATTATTCACCCTCCTGTATATTTCTTCCACAGTTTCTGTTTATCAGAGAGCAGATTTCTCCAGCACATTTCTAATCATAACAGTGTGAATAACTCATCTCTAATAGCTGATGTGTTTCCTCTTCATCATGATGACAGCACATAATATTAGACTAGATATTCTTCAAGACACTAGTGTTCAGCTTACAGTGACATGTAAAGGCTTCACTAGGGTAATTAGGGTAAAGTTAGGGTAATTAGGCAAGTCATTGTATAACAGTGGTTTGTTCTGGAGACAATCCAACACTAATATTGCTGAAGGGGTGAATAATATTGAGCTTAACATGACTTTAACACTATTAAACACTGCTTTTATTCTAGCACAAATAAAACATGTAAGACTTTCTCCAGAAGAACAAACATTAGAGGAAACACTGAGAGAAATTTCCACTTTCATTCTGTCCCGCCTACTGCTGTTCCTGGTTGGCTGTTTCACTCTACACTGATGCAACCAATCCCGTGACTGCTTTATCCTGATTGGTTCCAGCTCTGCAAATCTTTTCCGGTTTTAGCCAATCCCCTCACTCCAGCTCGCCTTAAAAAGCTCTTCATTGCCACTGTGTTTGCATTTGTGCTTGGTAATTCTGATATCCCTGTTTGATGTTTGACCATTTCTTTAACACGATCATAATTAACACCATGTTGTTGTTTAGTTTGTCACTCTATGTTTGTCACTGAGGTTAGAAAGCCTGGTAAGTAAGTCACCTGACACACATCAAACACAAAGCATTAGTCTAGAGCAGGGGTGCCCAAACTTTTTTCTGATGAAGGACCAAAACCAAACTTGATTGAGGCTAGTGGGCTGAAGGTAAATATAGTTGGGTAATTTCTGAATTTATTTAATAATATTTAGAAATGACTAGCAAACACTGCTTTATATAAACTACAACAGCTTTGTTTAAACCCTGGGTAAAGACTTTATGGTGTTCATTTACTTTTGATTATTGCGTTTCTGGGATGGCTCAGTGGTTAGCACTGTTGCCTCACAGCAGGAAGGCCTCTGGTTCAAGTCCCGGCTGGGTCAGTTGGTGTTTCTGTGTATAGTTTGCATGTTCTCCCCATGTTGGCGTGAGTGCTTCAGATTCCCCCACAGTCCAAACACATGCGCTATAGGGGAACTGATGAACTCAATCAGTGTTTCTCAACCACGTTCTTGGAGATCCACCAGCTTTGCACATTTTCCTTAACGGAACACACTTGATTCAGATCCTCAGCTCAGTAGTTGAGAAACACTAAACTAAATTGTCCAGAATGTATGAGTGTGTACAGGGTTGCAGCTGGAAGGGAATCTGCTTTGTAATGCATATACTGGAATAGTTGGCGGTTCATTCCGCTGTGGCGACCTCTGCTAAATAAAGGGACTAAGCTAAAAAGAAAATGAATGAACGCTCCCAAACATATTAATCTACACCTCCCTTCCCCTGCATTACTAAGTGCTGATCTGCGGCTGTAAATGACTGAAAAGATGAATGTGTCGGCTGAATGCTTCATAATCGACCATCAATTATTCAGACTGGGTCATGTGAATAATTGAAGCACTCTGCTACTGATTAAACACAATCAAACATATGGGAAAGAGCAGTGTTTGGAGCTACACGTGACCGTGTGTTTAATGTGTGTGTTGTGTTTTGACAGATAAAGGTGTGTGATGAGATGCCATTTGAAAAAATGGGTCGTGGTGGCAGCTGGACTCTCCATCCTGACCAGCCTCTACGTCTACATGCAGAGAGCACAATCTGGCAACCTCAAGGTAAAAGCAGAGGATTATAATGGGAGTTTCTGGCCTGTGAGTGGCTCTGAACAGCACGTTGTTCTCTCAAAAAACAGATTGAAGAATTTTCACCACTAGAGGGCGTGCATTCGCAATAAACATAGGTGTGCTAAGTGATTTTAATTTGGTGTAGGAAGTGATGCAAAATTAAACCCTTAACAAACATTTTACTATTTTTATTTCAAAATGACCAGTACATTACAGTGCATGTGGCATTATCTATACCACTGTCATGCACAGAAAGGATTAAACACAGTGACAGAAGCACTTAGCGAATATACTCGTTCGAGTCACTGACAGAGATAAAAACATTGTGTGTTGTCTTGTATTAAAAATATTTCCTATTTTATTATTATGACTTTAGACCATGAACTATGTGAATTAGCCTGTAGGTTAAATATATATATATATATATATATATATATATATAAATATATATTTATTTATATATATATATATATATATATATATATATTTATTTATATATATATATATATATATATATATATATATATATATATATATATATATATATATATATATATATATATATATATATATATATATTTTTTTTTTTTTTTTTTTTTTTTCAATTATAATTATACTATTTAATGGAAGCAAAAAATGTACTTCAACATATAAAGTGGTTTTTACTACAGTAAACAGGTTTGTTGAGGATTTGCTCTTCAGTGTTTGGACTCTCAACAGTGAAAATTAATCCACACTGAACTAAACTAAGCTGACACTGTTTCAATTCACTGTAATCTTCTATGTGAAGCTGCTTGGACACAATCTACATTGTAAGAGCGCTAGAGAAATAAAGATGAATTTAATTGAACTGAATATTCGCTTTGTTTTAAATGTATTTGTATTGGATAGTTTTAGTCTAGTTTAAAGCTTTATAAATTAATTCATTCTGACATATAGTCAAAAATAAAACCATTGTGTTCAGCGTGTGGAAACATTCTGTGGTCAAGTGTGTGACTATTGTGTGTAGGCCTTCAACCTAATTCTTATCAGCAGAGTTTAATGAAAGCTTACTGGAAATACGCGACGGCCTGCATTTCTGCACATCCTGACATCAGTTGCTTCATCTGCAGTTCACAGCACTTTCAGTTCTATTGTTTACAGATGACACATCCACAAGAAACAGTTTAAAGCTGCATATTTCCCAGATGCTGTTTCTCAGATTGAGGAGTTGTTCACAGTGTTTCCTCTAATGTTTGTGTTTCTGGAGAAAGTCTGATTAGTTTTATTTGGGCTAGAATAAAAGCAGTTCTTAATTGTTTTAAAGCCGTTTTAAGGTCAATATTAAAGCTGTATCGTTCCTCTAGTGTTGATGTAGCAAGAACAGCATCATGATCAGTTTACAGTATGGTTGCACATTTATTATTGTGTGTGTTGTAGACAAACGTCTGGAGCTATTCTCTGAAACGTGTTAAATAGGACCAAGTGTTTGTGGTTGTATGCATCATTTCAGGTGGGCGGTGCTGAAAGAGAAATGCTCGACTTTTTTCACACACCAAACAAGTGTACTGTGTTGGAGAAGACATAATGCAGGCAGATTCATGATGCAAACAGTACAATGTTTAGCTGAGAAATGATACTCTATGGTAAAGTGGCGTAGTACCATGCAGAAATGAGTCTTGTTTAGCTAATAATGTGCCATTTGAAGAATAAAAATGAGTAGAAAGGGATGTTTGTTGTTTTATTGCTTCACTTTATCTGCAGCGACGCACACTTCAACATACACTAGAAAATGACACTCAATGCCTTCATGTTCCTTCATCACAACAACTTGATAGCTAATTTAATGCTTTTTACTAATTTAAGTGGATTGAACATAAAACAAGGCATCACAGTTGCTGGTTCCAGCCCTGGCTGGGTCAGTCAGCTTTTCTGTGTGGAGTTTGCATGTTCTCCCCATGTTGGTGTGGGTTTCCTCCGGGTGCTCCGGTTTCCTCCACAGTCCAAACACATGCGCTATAGGGAAACTGATCAACTACACTGGCCGTAGTGTATGAGCGTGTGTGGGTGAGTGTATGGGTGTTTCCCAGTTCTGGGTTGCAGTTGGAAAGACATCCGCTGTATAAAACATATGCTGGAATAGTTGGCGGTTAATTCCGCTGTGGCGGCCCCTGATAAATAACGAGACTAAGATGAAAAATAATGAATGGATGAACATAAAACAATTCAGTTGTTCCAAAAAGTGTGAGAATTGTGTTGATTTAGCTCATTTTAAAGAGCCCATATTATGGGTTTTTGAAAATTCCCCTCCATGTAGTGTGTAACACAGCTCTAAGTGAAGTGAAGTATCCAGCTAAGGCTTAAATCTGTAAGAATACAGTGTTTAAAACTGTTGATTCATCTATAAAAGAGTCGAATCATAGTGCTTCAAACGAGTCGCCTTGATACCGACTCATTAGGTGTTTCGCCATGACGTACGAACGAAACAAAGTTTTTCACGTGCACGCGCAAACCCGGGAGATTTCAAACCTGAGGCCCCGCCCTCTGACGCAGTAACCCAGACACACACACACACACACCCACAAACACACGCACACCCACAAACACACGCACACAAACATGCCGGTCGATTGAAGTCACACTGCAGATGGATATATTGAGTCTCTACCCAAAGATGAAACATCAGCATTATAACCAAGCAGTTGGAAACTTCTGGAAGCTACATGCTACAAAGAATACTTCATCTGAGTTTGTTAAAGGAAGGATCAGTAAAGAGTAACTGATGGACGTCAGGATGGGTTTCTTCCTACATTTCTCAAGTGTAAGTACGTGCGGTTAAAGTTGCCTCGTTGACTCTAGCTTGCAAATGTATTTAGTTGTGATTTGTTACTTGTAACCGCGTGTACTGTATCAGGTTAACTGGATATATTATCTTATCGCGTGCAAAGTCACGTTAAAAACGCGACGCGTGCTGTTTGTTTATGGAGCTCCGTGCTAGAGTTCTGCTCCCGCGATTTATTCGGAAATGTATTCCCGCGCCGCAGAAATCTGGCGCGGGGAGAGAGAGAGAGAGAGAGAGCGTTGTCATCCGGAGGTGTGTGTGTGTTTTTGTGTGTGTGTGGTATGGCGAGTACACGACTGTCTCCTTCGTTCGGTTATCCGTGGCACTATCCACTCGCCATAGTGTGGCAGCTAAAGTCCACGCCTACACTATCGAGCGTGTATGAACTGTGATTACTTTTTAAATTGCTGATTAGCTATTGGCCATTTCCCTCTCTGACTGAAGGCAGTCGACCAATCGCGACAGACTGTCATCGGCCCAATCAGCGCAGATTAGCTTCGCGCTAAGGAGGGGTTTGGGAACAAATGAATCACTGGACGATTCATACAGGAGTCGCTGGGATAATTAGATAAAAATAAATGCAGATTATAAGACCATGAAAGTGTTTTTTGACCTTGCATGCATATTAGACTGTTGTTGGAGACCCTTACAACCAAGATATGACCTTATTTCATGTATAATATGGGCTCTTTAAATAGTTTTTTTTTACTTCGTTTGTTGCTATTTTCATAAGTAAAGTGTGGAATTTCAAATCTCTTAATGCAAAACCTTAAACTGATCACACTTGTAACACCACTAGTCATTTCTTCAAAGCTAGAGTCAAGATTTCATTGTGTTTGCATTTAATTTAATCCAATTAAGGTCATAATTGAACTAAACTGAAGGTGAATTAAGACGTGGAGTACTCCTATTTCTGTGGCATTATTGAAGTGCAGTACAGACATGTAAACACTGCAATCACACTATTACCGTCATGTAGGATTTTCACCACATTTTGTTCGGCTGGAATAGTTGGTGGTTCATTCCGCTGTGGCGACTCCTGATGAATAAAGGGACTAAGCTCAGGAAAATTAATGAAGGAAATAAAATAATAAATACAAACAAAATATATTTGAATGCATGAAAGTCAGCTAATATATATGGATTTTTAAATCTCCGTCCTGCTGTAAGACAGGAATGGGTGCTGATCAACAGATTTAGGACATCTTTGATAAAAGGTTTTGATCTACCATAAATGTTGATTACTGTGAACAGCACTAGCTCGCCATATACCCTATTGTATTTCATTAGGAAACTTTTGGATTTCTGGTGACGGTTCTAATTTTTTAAACCGCAAAATAGTATTGCAGGGAGAGCGCTGGAGAGCCGGCCCACATAGCAAAATTTCTCTGGCCCAGCTCTGGCCCACACAATCAGGTTTTGCTTGGCCCACATGCCGCAGTGAATTACGGTACATGACTGGACCAAATCTGGCTACCAGACAAGGGCCAAACACGGACCATATCTGGGCCAAGTCTCAGCCAAGTTAATAACTCATAACTGGGCCTGAACTGGGCCAGATAGGTTGGTGTGTCACGATTGCAATGAAATTGATAAACCCATGGAGTGCTGCGCTTTAGGCACACTATGGGCACGCTTTTTCTCAAAGGGACCTGATTGGTAGAATTTTTTTTCTTTACTCAAAAATGATTTTAGTGTGTTTTAAATGTGGGTCAAGACTGGCCAAACTCACATGGCCCACTTATCAAATTTTTAAATCTGGGCCAAATCTTGTGTGCCGCCTTAAAAACGGTGCCACCACTGCCAAACCCGGGCCATGTTTGGCCCACATGCCGTATGCCAGTGCCGGATGAATGCCTGCTGTGCCAGCTTTATGCCAAATCTGGGCCGGAATTCTTTGCTACTAGGGGGGTGTTTTTGGTCAAAGAGCCACATGTGGATCGCGAGCTGACGGTTCCCTACCACTGGTTTAGATGAAACACTTATTCTGTGTAGTGAAAAGCAGATTTTGTGATGTTTAAATGTCTGAAAGGTTTGAAAGAAGTGCACTTTAGATGAAGTACTAAAAGTTTTAAACCTGTGTAAACTGATTGTGCAAATTGGGCCAAACCCATTTAAAAACAGTAAGGAGTGTATGTGGAGGCACTTTTTTTCTAAGTGGCCTTTAGTAACAATAAAAATCTTATCATGATTACTCTCCTTTATCTTGATCTTTTCTTTGTCTTGTGAAACAGATGAGTAATGTTGACAACCACACTGACAGCATCGACTATTATCTTTAATTTGGTTTGACAGAAGACGGAGAGTTAGTCAAACAGGTTTGAGATATGTTAGCGGTGGCAGAATGGCATGTTACACACTATTCATTGTTTCTGGTCTTCAGACTTCTGCTTGTTTCATGTCAATCTGTGGCACACTGCAAGCTCCACAATCAGCTCAACTTCCTGACAAAGCTCAATGTACACAGTGTTTGTGAAGTTTCCTGTCATCTAAATGCTTGTCAGCTTGAAAACACCCCATAATAAGATGTATACACAGTAATTATGTGCTTATCTCTCTCCACAGGGGTCAGTGATCTGGACCTGGGATCGTGAATCTTGGATGGAGGGTATTAAAAGCCATTACCTGCATTTCAACATCTCCATTAATGTCCTGGGAGGAGTTTTACAGCCGTCCAAGAGTGAGTTGACTTCTTTACCACCAGCACACAATATCCATACAGATATAGATCAGCAGGAGAAGCAAGATTACTCGAGGAATTGCATTTCATTCAATTTCCTTCAGCTTAGTCCTTTATTTATTAGAGGTCGCCACAGCGGAATGAACCGCCAACTATTCCAGCATATGTTTTATGCAGCCGATGTCCTTCCAGCTGCAACCCATCACTGGAAAACACCCATACACACTCATTCACACACTCCATTCATTCATTTTCTTTTCAGCCTAGTTTCTTTATTAATCAGAGGTCGCCACAGCAGAATGAACCGCCAACTTATCCAGCATATGTTTTACAAAGGGAGTGCCCTTCTAGCTGCAACCCATCACTGGGAAACGCCCATACACACTCATTCACACACTCATACATTCATTCATTCATTTTCTTTACGGCTTTATCACTTTATTAATCATGGGTCGCCACAGTGGAATGAACCGCCAACTATTCCAGCATATGTTTAACACATCGAATGCCCGTCCAACTGCAACCCATCACTGGGAAACACCCCTACACACTCATTCACTCAATCCATTCATTCATTTTATTTACGGCTTTATCACTTTATTAATCAGGGGTCGCCACAGTGGAATGAACCGCCAACTATTCCAGCATATGTTTCATAGCGCAAATGCCCTTCCACCTGCAACCCATCACTGGGAAACACCCATACACAATCATTCACACACTCATTCATTCATTCATTCATTCATTTTCTTTTCGGCTTAGTACCTTTATTAATCAGGGCTCACCACAGCGGAATGAACCGCCAACTATTCCAGCATATGTTTTACACAGCAAATGCCCTTCTAGCTGCAACCCATCACTGGGAAACACCCATACACACTCATTCATGCACACACTCATACACTACGGCCAGTGTAGTTGATCAGTTCCCCTATAGCGCATGTGTTTGGACTGTGGGGGAAACCGGAGCACCCGGAGGAAACCCACGCCAACTCTGGATGAACTCCACACAGAAATGCCAACTAGCCCAGCCAGGACTCAAAACAGTGACCTTCTTGCTGTGAGGCCACAGTGCTAACCACTGAGCCACCATGCTGCCCCTGGAATTGCGTTTGAATGTGATTTGTATCAGATGTAGTCAAAATAATCTCTATATTTCAGTGCTGTGCTGGGCTGTGTGTATTATTAGTGCTTCTGTCCACATGAATCATCTGCAAGTGTTTTGAAATGATGATTTATGTTTGTGCTTTATATAAGTCTCAGTTCTTAGAAAAACAAAGTTCCTGTCATGCCGTCTTTCTTGAGGGCTTGTCTTGTAAGGATCAATCTTGGCTTGCAAAACCTGTAAGTTTTGTTTACCAGTAGAAGTGCCTACTGTAACTGGAGCAGATTACCTCAGAACATACTGTACACTGTATCCTGGACAAGCACGAAATTATTTACACCCCTGGCAAATTAAAGTTTTGGTTCAAATCTGAATAAAAGCTGAGAAATATTTTGTTCCACAATGATGCCTCTGGTCTAATTTTCTGTTTAACAGAGAGGTCATCTCTAATTATAACAGTGTTAATAACTCATCTCTAATAGCTGATGTGTTTTCTCTTCATCATGATGACAGCACATAATATTAGACTAGATATTCTTCAAGACACTAGTGTTCAGCTTACAGTGACATGTAAAGGCTTCACTAGGGTAATTAGGGTAAAGTTAGGGTAATTAGGCAAGTCATTGTATAACAGTGGTTTGTTCTGGAGACAATCCAACACTAATATTGCTGAAGGGGTGAATAATATTGAGCTTAACATGACTTTAACACTATTAAAAACTGCTTTTATTCTAGCCCAAATAAAACAAATTAGACTTGACAAATATTAGGGGAAATACTGAACAATAGTTTTTAACTAATTTAATAACAATCATATATGTTTAAGGGGTTATTTCAATCATTTGACACCTCAGAATGAAGTAAAGATGCAGGAAATGTTGCTTTTGGAAAGAGAATTTTTATTATTTCTTGAAATAACACAATACCATACAAATATATCAAATGTATACAGGTTCTTCACAATTCATAAATGTGTTGATCGATATAGAAAATAAATGAATAAATAAATAAATAAATAAATGAATAAATAAATAATTCAACAACCAGTAGCAAAAGTATAAAAATACTAAAAATAATAGTACAGAGCATAACAGGATATATACATTGACATTTTAAGCGAGGAAATGAAAATCTCTCACATATCTATTTCCATGTAATCACCATTCATTTTGTGATACATTCTCAATCATAGACTCCATTCATAATTTAAGTGTAGGGCATTGAGTATCCTTCCAAAACCTCAGTATAATACGTGCTGCTGTGGTAATGCTCAAGGTTATAGGGGTGAACTCATCATTTGTAACCTGTGGAACCTCAGTTTTGCCATCTAAAAGGCATATTCTGGCTGAGAGAGGGATACTAAATCCCAAACATCTACCTAATTGTCTTAACAGATTCCCAAAAGGGCTGAATCTTTGTACATTGCCATAATGCATGAAAGTAAGTACCAATCTCCTGTTTACATTTCCAGCATTTATTATCGTCTAAGCATCCCATTCTGAAAAGTCGCACTGGAGTGTAATAGTACCTATGAAGGATCTTATACTGTATAAATTTACCTCTTGCTTCTTTTATATATTTTCCACTGTGAGAAAGAATTCTATTCCAGGTATCTATATCTATATCACCTCATATATCTATTTGCCAAATCAGTCTTAAATTTTCACAATTTTTTATCATTAATCTTTGAATTAAATTTGTAAAACGTAGATAGTTTTTGGAGCTGTGGGAATTTAGCTTTTAATCACAACAATAAACCACATTTTAAAGGATATTCATACAGACAACATATTCATTAAATGCAAACTACTGTTAGTGAGGAAAACATACAAAAAACAAACAAATTAAAATATGATTCAAGAGTTAAAAAGCAAGCCTTTATTATTTTAGAGAAAACACTGCCCTCTGGAGCTGATGACTTTACAATACAGTCCAATGATTCAATGAGAGAAAAGAGCAGAATAGTTTACATTCAACAAACTTAACACACTCAAATGAGTTTAACTGTGTTCAGTATTCAGGGGGAAATATTAAGGCAGACCTATTCTGCCCATATCTGCAGCATGCATCTCTGCTGTGTCTACAGTGTGTGTGTGTGTGTGTGTGTGTGTGTGTTTGAGCTGAGAACAGCACACACATGATGTCCTCCTCCTCTCTGAAACTGACCCTTTCAGGCTTTGATCCTGATCGTGGTGTTTTGGTGACTGTCGCTTTAAATGCAAATAAGATGTTCAAGCCATGACTTTACTTAAGGGGCACTACTGTATTATTAAGCGAAACAAGTATCCCATAATCCCTCTGTGTGTGTGATATGTTTATTCAGAGTACCTCACGGTGGGCTTGTCGTCGGTGAGAAGAGAGAAGGGGTTTTACCTCCATGACACCCTGCAATCCATCTTCTCCGAGTCCTCAGAGGAAGAGCTGGATCAGATGGTGGTGGTGGTTCTCCTTGCAGACTTTGACTTACCCTGGATCCAGCAAACCGCAGACAAGATCAGCCGAGAATTCGCCGTTCAGCTCTCTAAAGGCCGTCTGCTGGTCATCCACGCAAATAAAGAGCATTATCCTCCGCTGACCGGATTAAAGAGGAATTTTAATGACGCTCCAGACCGCGTATCCTTCCGCTCCAAACAAAACGTGGATTATTCGTTCTTGCTACACTTCAGCAGCAACCTCTCGCAGTACTACATCATGCTGGAGGATGACGTGGGATGCTCCAGAAACTTTCTGTCAAGCATTCAGCAACACATTCGCTCCATGACGGACTCCAAATGGGTGACGTTGGAGTTTTCCAAGCTGGGCTACATCGGGAAACTCTACCAATCCAAAGATCTGCCCACTCTGGCTCGATTCCTGTACAACTTCTACCAGGAGATGCCCTGCGACTTTCTGCTGTCGCATTTCCGCAGATTGCTAATGCAGGATAAAGTCATCCGCTTCCGGCCGTCTTTGTTCCAACACATGGGCACGTATTCGTCATTTCGGGGAACGTACAATCGCTTAAAAGATGAGGACTTTGTTCAGGAGCTTGCTGACAATCCTCCAGCGGATGTCAGAACTAACATTCAGGTATTTCAGACTTACGTCCCGGAGAAAGCGTACAGTCAGGATGTGGAGTACTTCTGGGGTGTTTCCCCGATCGGGACTGAAAGCTTCTTCTTGGTGGTGTTTCGGGAGGCGGTGCGCATCTCTCGAGTGCAGATACACACTGGATCGGATGGGAAAGACGAGCTGGCGTCTGCTGATGTGGAGTTGGGGAGGGTTTTGGTGACAGGAGAGCCTGCGGTGGATTGCTCTGGGTTTAAGACGCTGGGTTCTCTTCAGCACGGTCAGTTTAATGAAGAGGGGGTTCAGAAGCTGCTGCCGGACGCTGTGGTGTGTTTACGCATCAGAGTCACCGCTGCTCAACCTGAGTGGGTGATTATTAGCAGGATACAGGTCTGGACTGTTAAAGAAGACAAGACCATCTGAAATATTGCAGGAAAAAGTGAGTTTTAGGTCTTGTTTATGGTTTAAATATGTAAGATTTCTTACATCAAGAAGCGTTTTCTTGACATGCACAAAATATCTGGTCTTATTTTCAGAAATAATGAGTTAAAATGAAGAGAGTTTCTCCTTAAAACAAGCAAAATAATCTGACAATGGAGGAAGAAACGATCTTGTTTTTATTTTGAGTTATGATTCTTCTTACAGCATTATTCTGCTTGTTTTAAGGACGAACTCTCTTCATTTTGACTCATTATTTCTGAAAACAACACTATATTTTTGTATTTGTGTAGAAAGTGCTTCCCGATTTCAGAAATTTGAGATATTTGGACTTGAAACAAGACACAAACTCTAAGTAAGAATGGTTTAAATATCTAAGAATTCTTACATCAAGATGCATTTTCTAGACAAGCACAAAATATACTGCTGTTTTCAGAAATAATGAGTCAAATTTAAGTGAGTTTTTCCCTAAAACAAGCAAAATAATCAGAAAATGGCGTAAAATAATCTTGTTTTCACTTTAGATTAAGATTATGTTGCTTGTTCCTCCATTGTCAGATTATTTTGCTTGCTTTAAGGACAAATTCTCTTCATTTTGACTCATTATTTTTCTGAAAACAACACTATATTCTGTGCTTGACTATTAAATGCTTCTCGATTTAAGAATTTTGAGATATTTGGACTAGAAACAAGAGACAAACTGTAAGTAAGAAAGCATTTGTGGTGCAAATGAAGTGCCTGTTGTAAGTTAGCAAGCCTTAAGTCTTTAAAATACACAAATTCAGTAATCTGTGTGAGGATTATTATTATTATTTTTGTACTTTTTGCGAGTTTTTTTTAACAATACCTCATGAAAACAGGGCTGTTGTGAGATTAATATATGGAATATAATATATGCTGTGGAATACACCATTTGCAGTTGCATTTTGTTTTTATCCTACCAATACACACACACAGGGGAGCGCAGGCCACGAGGAAAACCGGGGTAAAATGTAACAGTTTCAAGGTATTTACTCAGGGTTCATCATGACTTGCTTCCAAGGTTTTCACCACAGTGTCTGCAGACGTCTTCCTGCCAATTATTGAAAATGTTTGGTGAAGTTCGGATGAGAAACTATTTTTGCTGCATAGAAGTGTTTTATAGTCAATATTTTTGATAAAAAAAAAAATCTGTGAAAATATGTTCAATATATGTGTAAAAAGCACACAGTGACTGCCAGCCAGTTTTGAGGAAAACACGACACAGCGGGGTTAGCTGTAACAGGGTGTTACAATTAAGCCACACACCGTTGGACACCAACTATAAATATAATAGCTATTGAATATTAAGTGCAATGTTAAAAACTTTTTAAATTATGTTTTTTAATAAACAAATATTTTATAACAGACAAAAACATATATATTTTATTGCTAATACTACAAATATATGCATTGTATAATAATGCAAATAAATCCAAATGTGTTTATCCAGTACAGAGGTGACCAACCCTGTTCCTGGAGATCTACCTTCCTGCAGATTTCAGTAGAAACCCCGTATCAAACACACCTGCCTGTAATGATCACGTAGAGTTCCGGTCCTAATTAATGGGTTCAGGTGTGTTTGATATAAGTAGCAGCTGAAATCTGCAGAAAGGTGGCTCTCCAGGAACAGGGTTGGCCACCCCTGAACCAGTAGATAAAATAAATAAATAAACATGCTGTGCTAACTAGACTAAAAAAAAAGAGGAAATATACTATTAAAGTGAGCTGGATTTAAATCAATTGTGTGAAATCTGCCTTAAGCATGTGTTACACTCTGTCTGTTACGGCTTGCACCACAGGTGGGGTAAATAGTAGCATTTATACTCCTGGCATTTTTGGCAATACTGAGCAGAAAACACAGGTCCGGCGATCATACAACCAGTGCTCATTAGTAGGAGAGGCTTGTGTGTTGTTGGTAAAAAACAAATGTATTTACTAAGCCTTCATTATTTGGGCAAAAAACCCAAAAAGTGTTGCTTTGTGTCCCGCTCTCCCCCACATGTATAATTATAGTTAACATTTGAACACAATGTACATATTTGTAATTCTCATGGTTGAAAAGACTATGTAAATGGCTATTTTTGCATTCGTTTGGAATATATTTTGCATGTAAGACTTTATATTTACTGATTTGCATATATTGTGATATATCAGATGTGGGTGTAAGGGCCTTGATGAAAGTTTGGATAAGAATGTAGTAGTTTATCAAATTAAATTTATATACGTATATACATTTATTTTCCTTCGGCCACAGCGGAATGAACCGCTAACTATTCCAGCTTATGTTTTAAACACACACACACACACACTCATACACTACAGCCAGTGTAGTTGATCAGTTCCCCTATAGCGCATGTGTTTGGACTGTGGGGGAAACCGGAGCACCCGGAGGAAACCCACGCCAACACGGGGAGAACATGCAAACTCCACACAGAAACACCAACTGACCCAGCCGAGACTCAAACCAGTGACCGTCCTACTGTGAGGCGACAGTGCTAACACTCAAAACCACCTGGTCGACCTTTTATCCATAGGTTATCATAATTATTTTATTCATTTATTACTATTTATCGGAGTTGTGTCAGTATATTATTCAATGCCAAAACTATTGTTTTGAAGGAGTGTACCTTAAAGAGCTAACCTGCTGCCCTATATATACACTTAAACACACACATAATAGATGTATATAATGATTTACTGTATTTGTGTTTTATTTATTTGTCTTCATCATAAAACTAAATGCCAATTATTAATGTTGGAGTCATTAAAATTATTTGACTGGCATAAAGGCAGTAGGTAAGACACACACACACACACTCACACATATAAATATGAATATTTTTATATATAAATGTATGAGTAGCTGAGCTTAGAAATAGGATTTCCAAATTAAACACGAAGACTTTAAAAATGGGACAGTTTATAGGGAAAAGACTGCCCTCTGCTGCTGATGACTTTAAAATACAGTCCCATGAGGAAAAACCAATGAGGGAATAGACTAGAGCAGAAAACTACTTTACATGCACACACACACACACACACACACACACACACCCGCTGTAACAGCCAGGACAGGTTCTCCCCAGTCACCTGCTTCCAGATCAGCCCTGCATCTGCACGTCATCCCCAGTCATCACTTCAGCCCCTTAAAACCCAGCACGCTGCTACATGAAGGACAACACTCTCCTCACCTGCTTTCTCCTGGTCCCTCTTCTGGTTGTCGTTGATATCCCAGAGTTCGTCCGTCTGTGTTTCCTCCAGTTTCCTCTCCCTTGTGCATTGTTTATCATTTGCCAATTATTCAATAAACTGACTTACATCCGGTGTCTGTGTCCTTCCAGCATTAATCTAACTTTGCACAGAATTCTGGGAGGAAGATTAAGACTCGAAGACTCATTTAATACCAAAGAGAGCTGTTGTGTTGCCTTATTTAGACAATGCTGTTATCAGTGTGTGTGATTGTGTGTTGAATGCTGTGTGTGTGTGTGTGTTCTCTCTTCTTCAGGGATGTAAAGAGCATCTCTTTATGCACATGCTGAACTGCTCAGGATACACTGTTTACATGTTAAATATGTTTGCATGATGGTGCCAAACTGCATATTGAACTGTTGTCTGTGACAGCCAATTAATCAGATTAAACTGTCTCAAATGAATTTGTCATGTTTGTGTTTATTGTTCAGTGGCAGTGGTGGAAAGAGCACTGTAAAATCATGTAAAAGTACCATTAATAATGTAGTGCGGAGTTAAAGTATGAGTAAAAAGCTGACCCGTTCAAAAGAACTCAGAAGTATTGAGTATTGCGCTGTATAAAGCTGCTGCATAACATCTCATTTGAGGATGTGTGTAAACGTAACAGTGTTATTCTGATGGCCAATAATGAGGTCAAACGATGTTGATATTTGGTTTATTTTAGGTTGTGTTAGTCATGATACTGATAAAACATCAAATACTGACATTTATTCATCAGATATGGCAACCAAAATCCAACATCTGATAGACGTCACAGTGGTAACGTCCACACAACATCAAGCTGTGACATCATTATGGTGGCTTGAAAAGCCAACATACTGTTATCTCACGTAAACTTATTATTATTCTTCTTCTTCTTCTTCTTCTTCTTCTTCTTCTTATTCTTCTGAGACTAATTTTAAAGTGTATCTCCTCCTAAACTTTTCAAGCTTCATACTTCAAACTTTCGTCAAACCTTCAAACTGGTCTGACTCGGGTTGCTATATCTGTTCCAACTGATCCGACTTTCGGTTTTCCGAAAAACGACCCGGAAAATTCCCAAAATTCCCATTGACTTAACATTGGGTCAAACTTTGTGACCTCATAACTCTGCATCAGACTGTCCTACAGACTTCTAACTGGGCTCATTTAACTCAGTCTAGCCAGCAGCCAATAACTGATGACCTTTAAACTTACTAGCCACTCCCTAGCAACCACTTTTGGCACCCTAGCAACTGTCCCATAGACTTCCATTGTAAAAGACTGCCATTGACTTAACATTGGGTCAACCTTTGTGAGCTCATAACTCTGCATCAGACTGTCCTACAGACTAGAGTCAGGCCCCATTCAACTCAGTCTAGTCAGCAGCCAATCACTGATGACCTTTAGACTTACTAGCCACTCCCTAGCAACCACTTATGGCACCCTAGCAACTGTCCCGTAGACTTCCATTCGAAAGACTCTCATTGACTTAACATGGGATCAAACTTTGTGAGCTCATAACTCTGCATCAGACTGTCATACAGACTAATGGCTGAGCTCATTTAACTCAGACAACCAAACTGCCAATAACTGATGAGCTTTTAACTTTCTAGCCACACCCCTAACTACCACATACTGCACCCTAGCAACTGTCCCGTAGACTTCCATTACAAAAGACTCTCATTGACTTAACATGGGATCAAACTTTGTGAGCTCATAACTCTGCATCAGACTGTCCTACAGACTAATGGCTGAGCTCATTTAACTCAGTCTAGCCAGCAGCCAATCACTGATGGCCTTTTAACTTTCTAGCCACACCCCTAACTACCACATACTGCACCCTAGCAACTGTCCTATAGACTGTAATTAGCTGTGCTATTAAATGCTTATAATTCTAACATGCTAATGACATGCCAATCATGCTAGCAACATGCTACTCATATGCTAATCATGCTAATGACATGCTAACTCATACTGGAAACATGCTAATGACATGCTAATTTGTACTTGAATCATGCTAGTAACATGCTAATTCATACTAGACCCATGTTAATAACTGGCCTACATGCATATCTTTGCATAGCAGTGTCCTATTGACTTGGGGGATGGCTCATCTGACTCAGACAACCAATGAGCATATCAATATGATAATAAAGCTCACAAGCCACGCCCCCAAATTGATTCCATAGACTTCCATTAAAATAAGCCAAGATGCATATCTTTGCAAAGCAGAGTCATAGAGACATGGGGGTTGGTTCATTTGACTAAGACAACCAACCACATTCAAGTTCACTCTGTAACCTTGCCCATAGCAACAAAACAGAGTACCCTAGCAACCATTCATCAACAGCTATATCTCAGCATCAGAACATCGTAGAGACTTGGAGATTGGCTCGTTTGACTCATGCTAGCAAACGGAACTTCCTATATGCTACACATGCTAGCAGTGACTAGCTACATGCTAATATTGACTAGCTAAGTACTGTAACTTGCTAGACATGCTTACTAAGTATAAATGTTTTATCAAGCATGTATGTGAGGCTTGCCTAGTAACCAACCAGGGTACCCTAGCAACTGCCTAGCAACCACCCAAATTACCCTAGCAACCGCCTAGCAACCACCTAGCAACGGCCTAGTAATGCCTTAGTAAGGGCCTAGCGACCACTCAGGACACCCTAGCAACCGCCAAGCAATGCCTTAGCAACCACTCAGAATACCTTAGCAACACCTTAGCAACCACCTAGCAACCACTTGGGACACCTTAGCAACCGCCTAGCAACACCTTAGCAACCACCTAGCAACCACTCAGAACACCCTAGCAACTGCCTAGCAACGCCTTAGCAACCACCTAGCAACCACTCAGGACACCCTAGCAACCGCCTAGCAACGCCTTAGCATCCACTCAGAATACCCTAGCAACCATCTAGCAACCACTTAAGACACCTTAGCAACCACCTAGCAACACCTTAGCAACCACCTAGCAACCACTCAGAACACCCTAGCAACCACCTAGCAACACCTTAGCAACCACCTAGCAACCACTTAGGACACCCTAGCAACCGCCTAGCAACACCTTAGCAACCACCTAGCAACACCTTAGCAACCACCTAGCAACCGCTTAGGACACCTTAGCAACCACCTAGCAACACCTTAGCAACCACCTAGTAACCACTCAGAACACCCTAGCAACCGCCTAGCAACACCTTAGCAACCACCTAGCAACCACTCAGGACACCCTAGCAACCGCTTAGCAACACCTTAGCAACCACCTAGCAACCACTTAGGACACCTTAGCAACCACCTAGCAACACCTTAGCAACCACCTAGCAACCACTCAGAACACCCTAGCAACCGCCTAGCAACACCTTAGCAACCACCTAGCAACCACTCAGGACACCCTAGCAACCACCTAGCAACACCTTAGCAACCACCTAGCAACCGCTCAGGACACCCTAGAAACCACCTAGCAACGCCTTAGCAACCACTCAGAATACCCTAGCAACCACTTAGGACACCTTAACAACCACCTAGCAACACCTTAGCAACCACTCAGAACACCCTAGCAACCGCCTAGCAACACCTTAGCAACCACCTAGCAACCACTCAGAATACCCTAGCGACCACCTTGCAACACCTTAGTAACCACTTAGCAACTAGTCAGAACACCTTAGCAACTGCCTAGCACCACCTTAGCAACCACCTAGCAACCACTTAAAAAACCCTAGCAACCGCCTAGTAAAATGCTAATTCATGCTAGAATCATGCTAACAACATGCTAATTCATGCTAGAATCATGCTAGTAACATGCTAATTTATGCTAGAATTATGCTAACAAAATGCTAATTCATGCTAGAATCATGCTAGTAACATGCTAATTCATGCTAGAATCACGCTAACAACATGCTAATTCATGCTACAATCATGCTAGTAACATGCTAATTCATGCTAGAATCATGCTAACAACATGCTAATTCATGTAAGAATCATGCTACTAACATGCTAATTCATGCTAGTAATATGTTAACTCAAGCTAAAATCATACTAACATTCTATTTACACTTTAAAACCACTTCAAACTTTCAGATTCGGCTTTTCAAGCCACCATAAAGTTTGTCCTCAAACTTTAATATCTAGTTAGATGTTGATATTTGGTTGGTTTTAGGTTGGACGTTGACGTCGTCTGCCTGACGTCGGTTGCTGGCCACTTTTAAAATGCATTTAAACTATTTTTGAGTAACGAAATATTTTTACCAATCGAGTCGCTTCAAGAAAAAGTGTTGCCATGAAGCTCAATGCTTCATAAGTTTAGCAAAGTCACGCCAACATATCTGGCCCAGTTAACCTGGCTGAGACTTGGCCCAGATATGGTCCATGTTTGGCCATTGTGTGGAAGCCAGACTTGTTTCAATCATGTACCCTAATTCACTGCAGCATGTGGGCCAAGCAAAAGCTGATTGTGTGGGCCAGGATTTCTTTATTTTTCCCAAAAATACCTGAAACCCTGCTTTATCTGAGCACAGTACGTGTTTCCACGGTGTGATGCTCCATTCCAGACGCCTCCGAGCCCAGAGAAGTTGACGGCGCTTATGGACACTGTTAACATAGGGCTTCCTTTCGGCACAGTACAGATTTAACTGGCATGTGTGGGTGTAACTCTGCATTGTGGTAATTGACCACGGTTTACCGCAGTAGTCCTGATGTGCTGATCTGGCTTATAGATGAATGAGGATTCTTGATGCAGCGCCCCCTAAAGGAGTTCAAGATCACAGTTGTTCAGCTTACGCCAACTCCCAACAGCAAATAAACCCAAAACTCTTAAAATACGGAAACAGATCATGTTTCCAGTGCACCTTTGACCTCTCACATGTGCTCCGCTCTTCAGATTATGCCTTCCTAAAAAAATAAGGAGGGCTCAGGTATCTCTGTGACCCAGTTTATCACGTTGTCCTGCAGAATTCAGGTCCATGTTTCTGGCTCAACGTGAGAGACTGTGAATATAACTGATTGCACAACCGTAGATTGTCCTGCTGGCGATCTTCAGCTATAAAGTGCTCAGATATCATCCTAATTATATAAACTCTGGCTCATCCCCACACTGTGATTATTGAGGCTTTGAGAGCACTAAACATAGACTGATTCAGTTACAGTCAAGGCTCTGGTCAAGCGCAGGCTTTATGCTCACACACCTTAAACAATGCGCTTATTACCTGGAGCTTTTGTCTTGATTCTAGTCTAAATATCTACAAATTCTTAAATCAAAAAGCTTTTTCTAGACAAGCACAAAATATAGTTTTGTTTTCAGAAATGAGTCAAAATGAAGAGAGATTTTCCATAAAACAAGCCAGATAAAGTACGCTTACATGCTTCCAGTTTGTATTTCTGACTGTTAATCATCACATTTCACCTCTGTCTGACCCAAATGATGGTTTGCTGTATGAGATGATCACTGACCGACTACATTGAACATGTTTTCTTTCAGGTGTCATGCTGAATTATGCAAGGAAAACATGTACAGATCTAATAACAGGAGACTGGGAGTTCAGTAGTTCATTTGAGGACTTTCTTTGTGGACTATACACTTATATTTTAAAACATTTAAGACATTTTCACTGTATGAAACACAAACATTTAAACTTTATATAATAGTCAGGACTGTAGCCAGGGTGTGTTCATCGGGGGGTTCGAAAGACCCATGTCTCACTGACAAAGGTGCTGACAGAGTTTGTCCCATACACAAGCTCATTTGTCCTATTTTGACTGCTATACCATAATAAACTGTGAAATAACCAGGGAAGAAGGCTGTGAGAGCAAGCGGAGTCTCTTTTGGCCGTTGCTTCAGCATGACTGAGGGAAGTTGAATGTGCTGGCCAGTTTGTGTTTGCCTAAATGACAATAGGCTAGTTTTTAATTTGAGATTTATTTTGTCTGAGCTTATATAATGTAATAATAAAAAAAAATTGGAAAAACTAATATTCTCTTATTTTTCTTTTAAATCTTTAGGAAATATTTTTGTCACATCAAAAAATGTGGTTAAAGACCATCTGATAAGTTTATACAGCAAAATACAGTATTCAAACCTCATAATTAAATAGCAAATGAGGCTAATAACAGCAAAAAGAACCACCTCTTTCCCCAGGCTGGCTACTGGCCTGATAGCACAACTAATATTTAATATACGAATAGAAAAACAAAAGTGTAACACACAGTTGTTGCTTTAAGGAAATAATTTGAATGTTAAAAATAAATGTTGTTGTTGTTGTTGTTGTTATTATTTATAATATTGTAATCATATTATATTATTTTGAGTTTTGAATAAAACAAGCACATTAATTTAGTATTTTATCAATTAAATGTAACTTTTTGAAGTGGAAAAACTACAACAGTATTTTCTCTAAAAAAAAACTCTTCAGTATTTTTTTATTTATTTGATAGTTTAGCGCATGTAGTATGATGTATTGACGTTTATATATATATATATATATATATATATATATATATATATATATATACTGTGAGTATATATATAGTCTAATTTATTTTAATCAAGTTTAATTTTGAATCTTGTCAATCTTTTTTTGTGTTCAAATATTTCTCAAATGATGTGTTTATTATAGGAATGTTTCACATTATTTGCTTGAATAGTTTTGTCTTCTGGAGAAAGTCTTATTTGTTTTATTTCAGCTCAGTTTAGGATACATTTTAAGATGTGGTGTTTAAATGCTTAAATGGATTGGCATCAAACCTGTCAGCATTAATTCGATTGTACACTCCATGAAGGGTATTTAGATGAGCTGATCTTCTACTTTTGGCTGTTTCACGCACAAGGTTAAAAACCAGAGGGGACTGTGCCTTTGCAGGGGTTGACCCTAAACTCTGGAATAAATTGCCTCTCCATATTGGGCAGGTTTTTAAATCTAGTCTTAAAACCCATTTTTACTCTGTGGCTTATAATCCGTTTTAGCACTTGTTGTTTTTTAAAAGTGCTTTATAAATAAACATTGACTTGACTAGACTACAATAAAAGCAGTGTTTAATAGTGTTAAAGTCATGTTAAGCTCAATATTATTCACCCCTTCAGCAATATTGTTGGATTGTCTCCAGAACAAACCACTGTTATACAATGACTTGCCTAATTACCCTAACTTTACCCTAATTACCCTAGTGAAGCCTTTACATGTCACTGTAAGCTGAACACTAGTGTCTTGAAGAATATCTAGTCTAATATTATGTGCTGTCATCATGGAGAAAATCAGATAAATCGGTTATTTAAAGAGGTGAAAATATCTCTCCGTTAAACAGAAATTTGGGGAAAATATTAATGAATTAAAATGTAAACAAATGCTTAATAAATATAGTAAATGTCCACTGTGTATTGCTGTAATGCTGATGTAAGTGGTATGATTGGCGGGCTGTGTGTGTGTGTGTGTGTGTGTGTGTGTGTGCGTGTGTGTGTGTGTGTGTGCGTGTGTGTGTGTGTGTGTGTGTGTGTGTGTGTGTGTGGTTACATTATATGGCGGCAGCGGCAGCACATGTTGATATCCCTGCGGCGGGCAGACGAGCTTTACCGGGGATTAAACACGCAAAAACAGCGTCCAGGTGAACCGCAGAACACGTGAAACACCGCTGCTTTTCCCCCACACACACTTATTTATCTGGGACATTCATCATGTCAGCGCAAAGATGAGCAGTTCACATCCACACAGCACAGTCTGCTAATGTGTATAGCTATAAAATGCGATCCTAACAGTTGTTCATACCGAATTTAACTTGGATATTTTGGCGATGGCTTATATTGAGGGATATTTTATAGTGCAATAAATTTGGTCAAAGCCAACAGTTGGGTTTCAAATGTAATTCAAGTGTAATACCAAAAACATAACCCAATTATTACAGTTATGCAGTGCAGTGCTGAAGGCAACTTGATATGAGCCACACACCAACATATAAATGAAAATGCTGGGTTGTTGTAATGTTACCAAATAAAACATATGTTTAACAAGCAAATATTTGATTGAACCCTTCACTTGCTAGTTTAGTTGTTTATCTTTGTGGTTTGTGGAATTTATTAGCAATTTCTTAAAGAAAGTTGTCATTTTGTGTGTGTGTGTGTGTGTGTGTGTTGGAAATGGTTCCCTTTATTAATCTGTGGGAACCACCAACTTATCCAGCATTTGTTTTACACAGCGGATGCCCTTCCAGCTGCAACCCACCGCTATGAAACACTTGTGGGGGAAACCGAAGCACCCGGACGAAACCCATGCGAACACGGGTAGAACATGCAAACTCCACACAGAACTGACCCAGCTGAGGCTCAAACCAGCAACATTCTTGCTGAGAGGCAAACATGCTACCCACTGTGCCACCATGCAGCCCAATTTCACTATTGATTTTAGCATAATATGTATGACAATATGAGTATTATATATGACAATAATTGGTTTCAATCCTGTAAACAAATCAATTACTGCAACATATAAACCCCATATATACTGCATACACCATATATAAATCTATATAAACCCTTCCACTGAAACAAACCAAAAAGTCATTAACAATCAAAAAGTTATGAAAATAAACTTGTGAAAATCAGAAATTGCTTTTGAATTATGGTGCAACCAAAGCATTCATAAAGGCAAATCAATGAAACTATATATAGTCACTTTATTTTAATTTACAAGTCATCCTGTCAAACAATTAATCAAGAATTTTAGCTTAATAAACTACTAATTATTATATTTAGTAAGGTAGTATGGGTTTTATAAGTGCTAATAAACAATTCATATCAGGTTATAAGCCAGTTGTTTAATTGTTATATATATATATATATTTTTTTTTTTTATTATTTATTTATTTTTTCCCAGTACTGGGTTGCAGCCGGAAGGGCATCTGCTGTGTAAAACATATGCTGGAATAGTTGGCGGTTCATTCTGCTGTGGCAACCCCTTAAGAATAAAGGTACTAAGCCAAATGAAAATTAATGAATATATATATATATATATATATATATATATATATATATATATATATATATATATATATATATATATATATATATATAATTATTTAATAGTTTTATTTAATAGTTAAAATAATAATTTTGTTATAATCCATATAATAGGAACATTTTAAATAATATAGTGCGATAATATAGTGTGTTTGACTTGATTTATTGATTTATTTATAAATATATTTATAAATTATTGACTTGATTTATTTAACAGCCATTGATAGTTAAGAACTGCAAAACTGATTTAACCTTGATATTTACAATAATTAGTTCAATAATTAATAAAAAGCTTGTCTTGTGAATCTCTAATATTTTCCGTTCTCCATCAAGTTTTTAAGAGTGCGCCGTTAATGAATGTCTTCCCCTGATCTTGATTCGCAGGCATGTGTGTGTAAGTGTTAAATAGCGATGCAGAATCCCAGACAGGAGCTCTGCTGTTACATGAAGAGATGCTGCTATTGGTGCTGCTGTCACGTTGAGTTCAGTCTGGAGGATCAGCATGAAGACACTCCTCCTCAAAAACTCCATAAGAGCCGCAGAGCCGCTCAGATCAGACTACAGACAACCAGCAGACAAACACTGCACACGGGACCATTACACGTAAGCCTTCTCTCTCTCTCTCTCTCTCTCTCTCTCTCTCTCTCTCTCTCTCTCTCTCTATATATATATATATATATATATATATATATAGAAACATATATACTCCCAATATTTATACACGCTGCTTTTTCGAATGACTTAAAATGAGCTGAAATAACACTTTAGTTGTTAAGAGAGACAACTTGATTGTTTTGTGTTCAATCTACTTAAATTTGTAAAAACTAATGAGGTAACTTAATTGCTTTGTGTTGGGACAGCATGAAGGAATTGTGTGGAACCCTGCATTTTGTACAGTTTTGCTGCTTGTTCAAGTTGCTTAAATAAAATGAGGTGGAACAACACAACTCTTGAGATTTTTAGTGGACAACTTAATTGTTTCATGTTCAACCCACTTAAATTTGTAAAAACTAATAAGTTAACTTAATCGACTTGTGTTAGTGTAGACGTAAACAAGTTGCTGCTTGTTTAAATGACGTATTTAACCTTATTTAAATTATTCTTGTGTTTTTTTTTTGGGACAACTTAATTATTTTATGTTCATTCCACTCAAATGTGTAAAAGGATTGAGGTAACTGAATTGATTTGTGTTGGGACAGCCTGAAGGAATTGTGTAGAACTTAAGATGTTTTACAGTGTACACTCAACAAAAGATTTTGCTGCTTGCTCAGATTACTTGTTTAAAATAAACTGAAACAAAACTGAGATTTTTTTGGGACAACTTAATTGTTTTATGTTCAATCCACTCAGATGTGTAAAAACGATTAGGTTAATCTAGTCGATTTGTGCTGGAATAACATGAAGGAATTATGAGGAGCTTATTGTGAGGACAACTCAATTGTTTTATGTTCAATCCACTTACATTTGTCAAAACAATTAAGATAACTTAATCAGCTTATGTTAGTGTAGATCCCAAAAAAGATTGTTTTTAGCTGCTTGTTCAAATTGCTTGTTTAAAATGAGCCGAATTAACACAATTCTTGAGATTTTTTAGGACAACTCAATTGTTTTAAGCTCCATAATAATCAATTATCATAATTGTTTTATGTATCCACTTACATTTGTAAAAATGAGTAAGTTCACTTGTGTTAGTGTAGACTTTAAAAAACATTTTGCTGTATGTTCAAATGACGTATTTAACTGTATTTAAAGAATTCTTGTGTTTTTGGGACAACTCAATATGTTTAATTACATTTGCAAAACAATTAAGTTAAGTCATTCTCCTTGTGTTGGGAAAACATGGAGAAATTGTGTGGAACCCTGGAGGACAACACTGGAAAAATGTTCTCTCAACACAAATAAATTAAGTTCACTTGATCGTTTTAACAAATTAATTTTTAAAATTTAATTTAATTTAGGTTTGTCCCAGGAAAAGCTAAAGGTATTGTGTTGTTTCAACTCAACTTAGATTTAAAATTGCGAATTGTTTTTCAGTGTCGATATAAGCTGTTTGTCAGGATGCGGGTGTTGCTGTGCAGTTTTCTGCTCCTGCTGGGAGAGGATGCTCTCCTGGCCTGCTCTCTGAAGAACTATACTCTGTATGTGGAGAAACACGAGTGCGGACACTGCATGGCCATCAACACCACCGTCTGCAGCGGCATGTGCTTCACACGGGTCAGAATCTCACACACATTCTTCTTCTTCAAATATTCCCCAGATGCTGTTTCTCAGATTGAGGAGTTGTTCACAGTGTTTCCTCTAATGTTTGTTCTTCTGAAGAAAGTCTTATTAGTTTTATTTGGGCTAGAATAAAAGCAGTGTTTAATAGTGTTAAAGTCATGTTAAGCTCAATATTATTCACCCCTTCAGCAATATTAGTGTTGGATTGTCTCCAGAACAAACCACTGTTATACAATGACTTGCCTAATTACCCTAACTTTACCCTAATTACCCTAGTGAAGCCTTTACATGTCACTGTAAGCTGAACACTAGTGTCTTGAAGAATATCTAGACTAATATTATGTGCTGTCATCATGCTGTAGAGGAAACACATCAGCTATTAGAGATGAGTTATTAACACTATCATGGTTAGAGATGTGCTGAAGACATTAGTTAGTTCTTTGAATATTGGTTTATATATTACATTTTTATTGATTTGCAACAATGATACTCTGCAGAGTGGTAACGGATTACTTTGCTGCAGCAATCCATGTTTCAGATGCTTTCAGAGGCTAAATTCAAATAAAAAACCACCATACTCCACATACTACTTTAAAATATGCTTCATATTCCTTTAAACTTACAGACATGTAGAGGACACTCTTCTATGTTCACCAATGTAAACTGAATGTCACCTGGTGGTCATGTCTGGTACTGCAGCATAATTGAATCTCACTGAAAGCTCGTTTTTTTGAGATATCAACTTTAAATTTGGAATATTTGTTCAGATATTTAGCTTAGATTTTCTGTCAAATTCAGGCTAAAACATGTTTTGTTAGATACATATTTTATGTAATACAATTAGATATACATGTTTTATTATTTTCATAAACATAAAGGCGCATATCATTTGTTTCAATAAAGTTTTTTAACTATAAAAAATTAAATTTGCGATCTGACATCTGTCTTCTTGATGAGACGGAGCTTAAATCTGTGCACCAAAGCGCTGAAGATCGACAATAAAGTTAAACGAGACTTTCAAAAAGTGGAGGAGACTGTTCAGGGGTTAAATGATTATTCTGACATCCTCAACTCATCCTTGACTCGTTCCAATCCTTTCTTTCTTCTGTTGAACACTAAAGTAGATATTTTGAGGAATGTTAGAAACCTGTCACCATTGACTTCTTCAGTATTTGTTTTTCCTGTTATGGAAGTCAATGGTTACCGGTTTTCAACATTCTTCAAAATATCTTCTTTAGTGTTCAACAGAAGAAAGAAACTCATAAAAGTTTATAACCACTTGAGAGAAGGTAAATAATGAGCACATTTAAATCTTCTTCCACAGTATTTGTTTTTCCTACTATAGAAGTCAATGGTTAATTGGTTACCCGTTTCCAGCATTCTTCAAAATATCTTCTTTTGTAAACTTAATAAAGAAACTCATACAAGTTGAGGTAGAGTAAATAGTGAGTACATTTTTGGATGAACGGACTGTTTAAGTGTGTGTGTGTGTGTGTGTGTGTGTGTGTGTGTGTGTGTGTGTGCAGGACACAAACGTGCGAGGGTTTGTGGGCAAGCGGTTCCTGCTGCAGCAGAGCTGTATGCACCGCTCTCTGGTGTACCGCTCTGCCAGGATGCCCGGCTGCCCTGTCCACATCGACTCGCTCTTCTTCTACCCGGTGGCCCGGCGCTGCAACTGCACCAAATGCAACACCAGCCGGAACGAGTGTGTGTTCAGACACACGCACACACACAACAGATGCTCCAAGCAGCTGCGCACCGTCTGAACACACACCGGCCCATATTCTGTGTGTTTTCTGTTTATTAGCGGTGGTGAACTGCATTATGTGATGTTGATCTCTGCTCTGTCCACTTCTGATGCTCATAATTCAACTCTACAGTTTAACAAAGTGACTTTTATTGACATTTTAGTGGTGTGAAATAATATAAGAGATCATATGTAGAGGAATAAGAGTGTAGAATAGCAGAACATGTGCTGCAGTTTATTACAAGCTCACTGTAGAGTAATATACAACACCAACACACACTATACACACACTGCACACTATTACACATGAGCAGAACACACACTATACACACACTGCACACTATTACACATGAGCAGAACACACACTATACACACACTGCACACTATTACACATGAGCAGAACACACACTATACACACACTGCACACTATTACACATGAGCAGAACACACACTATACACACACTGTTCAAGGATATAAACGTTGCTGGAAGATGATCAAGATCCCATAATGAAATTCACAAGCAGAAATAAACAGGGGAACATAAAGACATGCATCACAACACATAGAAAACTGCTGATTTAGGGATATTTTACACAGTGTACTTATTTAAACTGAGCTGAAACAACACAATTATTGAGTTTTATTGAGGACAACTGAATTGTTTTCTGCTCAATCCACTTAAATTTGTAAAACTAACAAGTTAACTTCATTCGTTCATGTTGTCCCAGCACAAATGGATTGTGTGGAATCCGGCATGTTTACAGTGTGTCAGGTGTGGAGGGAGAAAAGCGATCAGCTAGTCTTTGTGAGCGTTCAGCTGTCATTGAATATATATTTATAATTTGACTCACAAACTGTATTATTTGCACAGATTGGTAATTATGTTTTCTTGAGTCCTTAAAAATCCATATTCAATGGCAAAAATTTTAAAAACTGTTCAATAGGGTTGTTGATGAAAATATGACATATTTTATTATGATATACAGTATTTATAAACTCATAAATATGTTTTCAGTAAAACATTGACTGCACTATTTCTATTTTTCATCAAATTGTTTGCAGTTTTTGATACTCAAATAAATATTTATTCATGTTTTGTTGGTAATAAAACATCCTCTTGTTGCATCACAAATCCTTTAATAATTAAATGAATACCCCTCTATTTAAAATAGTTGTCTGTTTAAAACATATTTCATTATTGAAAAACAATCCATGTATTGATTAGCGTGTCAATATTTTGCGCATTTAAGACAGTGGTGTATTAGGCTAATGTATTTCTGCTGTGTTTTACATCCAGTTTTGTATATGATTGACTGTTTTATTAAACGTGTCAGACTTGTTTCAGTTGTTGTAAATTATAATTTAGCTAATTAACAAAATGCAATATATGATGATATTCAGTAAAATGTCAATTTGATTAAAGTAAATAAATGTGTTCGGTCAATAATAAGAAAAGTTAAAAGGTTTAAGACTGTACACTTTTTATTATTTACTGTTTTCTTTTTAGCTTGAATTTAATTTTGTTTTAAGCCCAGCTAAAACTGTGTTGCAATTGGTAAAATGACCTTACCAAAACTCACATTCAGTTATTTATTGATATTTTCATGTTCAGCAAACTACAAATGTACTTATTAAATGTAAATTAGTAAATATATATTTTATTACATTTTTGACTAGTATTTAATGGCCGGTAACACAGATTAATTATATTTTTAAGCATATATACTTCTATTTCTATAACAGTTATAAAGATGTATTTCTGCTTGGCTCAGATATTTTATGTGTGCTGTTCCTTTAATGTTTTACAACAGTAGTATGAGTTTAAAGGCATTATATATATATGATATTTAATTAATTATTTTATTTCAATTTTAACTTATTATTAAATGTCATTGTCACATTTCTTCATCAGGGGGTGCCACAGCAGAATGAACTGCCAACTATTCCAGCATGTTTTACACAGCGGATGCCCTTCAAGCCGCAACCCAATACTGGGAAACACCCATACAAATTCATTCACACACACTCATACACGGTGACACAAGCCCCTATGAGTCCTATATGTGCATTCAACAAGTACACAGACACACACACACACACACACACACAGTGTTGGTATTAATGCATAATAAGTAACGCGTAATAAGTACAGAAACGCATTACCTTAATATTTAAATTACTTTTTTAGCAATGTACAGCGAGTTAGTGCAATTAATTATCATTTATAAAATAAACAGCTGAATTAAAATGTGTGTTGGAGTAACACAACTGCTCACTGTGTTGTGGAGTAGCCTATCTCAGTATTGCAATGCGTTACTATCGACAGTAACTTTCCCCAACACTGATCACTCGTCCAAACAGTATTGCGTGTATATGCGCGTGCGTGTTCATGCGTGTGCGCGCGCGCTGGGCGGGGTGACTGACTGTATAAAGCCCGCTGTTCGGCTCTGACAGCGCCTGCTCCTCTGTACACCTCTGACCAATCTACAACCCAACTACAATCCAAACTACAGAATGACCCAACAACCGATCAGGTATGAAACCTTAACAACAGCCGAGTTCAGTCAAATGAACCCTAATTATGCTGCAGTTTACTCGGATTACTCTTAACTAATGCGCACTTTCACCTTAATATAACCTCAGAAAAGTGTTGTTAAACTCTAAACTGGTCAATCAGCAATCAAACTACAACACTGCTGACAGTCAATGACATAGAGCTGATGTTGATATGTAGTCATGCGATTTCACACACTATATTCAACAATATCATCTCATAACGCATAACAGCGACACACTATTATTATTATTAATCTGTATTCGCCGTGTGTTTAAACCCTGCTTCACTGTCTTACTGAACACTAAAGTCTGAATGTGTGAATGCAACTAACTAATATGTCTACCACCATGAAGCTGTTGCATCTGGAGGATCTTGTGTCCGCCTGACATTGACTTTTACCTTCAGACGGCTTTAGACAATATTTATTTACTTTAATGCCTTGATTTAGTCTCATTGTAAAATGTAGGAATGTGTTAGGATCAAATGGATGCATTTTAATACAATAAAAAAATATGAATTCATGAGTTGTATGAGGAATATAAAAACACATGCAGTTTTCAGTTTGTCTGGATTTATAAGGTTTGTAAAATGTAAATATTTGTTTAGACCTCAGATTAATAAACAGACTAAGCTGATAAAAAAGGAATAAAGGTCTAAGAACATTTCTTCCAACTGTCATAGCTGTATTAATAAATGGAAAATAATAAATAGTTAGAATTACCATTTATTTTTAATTTGTGGTGAGTAAAAAATCATTTTTTATTAAAATATTGATATTAAAACATTGATATTATGTTGTCTAAAAATAAAATAAACAAGTCATTATGTCATTTTTCCTTTTATCAAGGGTCTCCACAGCGGAATGAACCGCCAACTAAAATGTCTTTTAATTAACATTTTTTTAAAATTTGAAATGGTAAAATGACATCATGGGTGGCACGGTGGCTCAGTGTTTGGCACTGTTGCCTCACAGCAAGAAGGTCTCTGGTTTGAGTCCCGGCTGGGTCAGTTGCCGTTTCTGTGTGGAGTTTGCATGTTCTCCCCGTGTTGGCGAATTGATTAACTATGTGTGTGCGTGAATGAGTGTGTATGGGTGTTTCTCAGTACTGGGTTGCAGCTGGAAGGGTATCCACTGTGTAAAACCTGCCAGAATAGTTAGTGGTTCATTCCACTGTGGTGACCCCTGATAAATAAGAGAATAAGCCGAAGGAAAATGAATGAATGAGTGAAATAAACATCATAAATGGTTTACGGAATAACACAAAGATGACCGCTTATACAAAGCCGTAACTATGAATTGTGAATCCAGAGAACTCTCAAGTGCCCTCTCTCTCTTATATTGTTCCATGTTTGCACATGTATTTTCTCTCTCTCATGTGTTTTCCATAAGCCTCCCTGCCAAGCTCATCAATGGCGGAGTTGCGGGACTGGTGGGCGTCACCTGCGTCTTTCCCATTGATCTGGCCAAAACCAGACTGCAGAACCAAAGAGGAAGCCAACGGGTGTACAAAAACATGTACGTCTGCGTTCGTCATTTACTTCAGTCAAGCTGTTTTTGGTTCCTTTTCGAATCCCAATAAAAAAACCCTTTAAACTGCACTAAAGAGTCGCCCAACCCTAAAGAGGAGAGGAGTTTCCTTGAAAGACAGTTCCTGAGGGAAAGTGAGATAATCAGCTTAAAGCCCGTTTCTCTTTCTGCGACGGTGTGCATGAGTGACAGGGGTGCGGCGCTGTGTAGGGTTCATACTTGTGGTTTTGGGTCACATTTTATTTTAGGGTTGAGTTTTCACTGTTAACCACACATTAATCATGAGTTTTGCCTAATTAAACGACTAATTTCCTGCTTATTATTAATTATTAAGGTTTTAAGGGGTGTAGAATATGATTATGCAGAATATGTAGTGTATGTGTACTAATAAACAGACAGTATCACGAATAGTTATAAGTCATTATTAATAATGTGAGGTATTGAGGTTGACGGTAGGGTTAGGTATTAGGATTAGGGGGTGTAGAAATGACGATTTAGCTCTGTAGACCTCAATAACACCTTCTTTATGTTGATTAGGATGGACTGTCTGATAAAGACCGTTCGGTCTGAGGGATACTTTGGAATGTACAGAGGTAAGTAGTTCACTTGAACATCTCCTATTCCTGAAAGGAAACAGAACTTGTGTTACATAACATGTCAGCACTTTATGCTATAAAATTAACCTGCTAATCAAGATCATCAGGGTCACAGGAAACTTCCTGATAGCTGTGCTAAACTAGGACTAGGACTGGATTCGCTTGTTGTTTCTAAGTTAGAGGTGGTGCTTGGTAACACTTTTCTACAAGTACAAATGTCATTATTTATACTGAGATTATAGAGTTTGCGGTGGCTCAGTGGTTAGCACTGTGGCCTCACGGCAAGAAGGTCGCTGGTTCGAGTGCCTGCTGGGTCAGTTGGCGCTTCTGTGTGGAGTTTGCATGCTCTCCCCGTGTTGGCGTGGGTTTCCTCCGGGTGCAAACACATGCGCTATAGGGGAACTGATAAACTAAACTGGCTGTAGTGTCACATTATTTCACAGCAAGTACATTTATTGCAGATAAATATGATAATAAGGGTTGCCAAACATCAGAGAGATTGCGAGAACCTCTAATTAAATATTGAAATGAATATAAAAGATCAGGTCTTGAAGCCAGTTTAATGCTTTCGGTGGATTTGTAGATTTCCAATGCAATGAAAGGTGTCTGTGTGCTAGTAAAGATGTAAAGGTGATGATGTTTTGTTGTCTTTGGCATTCCACTTGATGAATCAAGTCTGACTCAATGGCTTGAACTGTATCTTGAGGTACTTAGTACCGTGTACCTGCTTAGTACCACAGCCATACCACCCTGCTGCCTAAGAGCGGTTACTCACTGAAGCTAAGCAGGGCTGAGGCTGGTCAGTACCTGGATGAGAGACAAAAAGGGGAAAGCTAGGTTGCTGTTGGAAGTGGTGTTAGTGAGGCCAGCAGGGGGCGCTCAACCTGTGGTCTGAGTAAGTCCTATTGCTCCAATATAGGGAAGGGGATACTATACTGTCAGTGAGCGCCGTCTTTCAGATGAGACCGAAGTCCTGACTCTGTGCTCATTAATAATCCCAGGGCACTTCTGGTGAAGAGTAGGGGTGTAACCCCGGTGTCATGGCCTCCCAATCATCCCCATCAACTGAATTGGCTCTATCAGTGTCTCTGTTATACTGTGCCATCATCTTAGTGGAGCTGCACACTAGTGGTGGTGTGGAGAGACCCCCTCGTGATTATGAAGCGCTTTGGGTGTATGGCCATACACAGTAAATGCGCTGTATAAATACACATGTAATTAACCCTGTGGTACATACATTGGGTGAAATTGTCTTTGCCTCAACCGTAGTTTAATCAAGAGAATTGTCCTTGAATGGGTTACATTCACAGCGGTGTTCACAAAGCTTTACTTGTTACTCACTTTTAGATATTTGACACTTGTTTGGAAGTTTTACATGCCCAAACAATATTTAGAAATGCTACTGATTCATTGTGGAAAATAAAGGCAGGAATTCAGTATGAACTTACAATTTATAGATCTTAGAACTGGTTATTACTCTTCATAGATCGGCTTTTCTCTTGACAGGTGCAGCAGTCAACCTGACACTAGTGACTCCTGAAAAGGCCATCAAACTGGCCGCCAACGACTTCTTCCGCCAGCGGCTCAGCAGGGGAGAGTACGTACCTTTATCAGGAAACTGTACAACACTCATTAACAGGTCAATATAAAGAGATTAAATGATGCACGTCTGTGTTTCAGCCTCAAGCTGAGCGTGTTCCAGGAAATGTTGGCTGGTTGCGGGGCAGGGATGTGTCAGGTTATTGTCACGACCCCAATGGAAATGCTCAAGATTCAGCTTCAGGATGCAGGTCGACTTGGTGAGGCATAAGCACTGACAGAAGCTCTCCACAAAAAGCAACTCTGGGAAAGCATTTAGTAGTCTTGATTTGCAAATGTGCTGTATGAAGAAAGATATTCGTCATGTTTTGCATCCAGTGGCCCAGCAGAGGAACGTACCGATCCTCCATACTGTGAAACTGGGAGCGGCCAGTCCAGTCCTCAACTATTCCTACAGTGTGGGTCCCGTGTCTTCCATTCGAAAAGTATCTGCCGTTCAGATTGCCCAAGAACTATTTCGCACCAAAGGCATCCAGGGACTTTACAAAGGCCTAGGAGCGACGCTCATGAGGTGAGACTCCATCTGTAAAGATAATAGAAAGGTAATCCTAATCCTCTAGAGTTGCAGCAGCTGTGTGTAAGTTCTTGCTTGAACTGGAACTTAAGTCCTCACTAGAGGCTTTGTAACTCCTAGCTAGTTTGTAACTAAGCACGGGATCTTAACCCAGCAGGCACACAATGTCATGAGACATTAATATTAGGTTAGATTTAGGTCGTGATGTCAGGTGACCAAATTTCATTATCTAGCCAGTGTCTAAGGACCACATTATTTCGACGTCCAATAACAACATGATATTTGGTTAATCTTTCATTTGTAAGTCGCTTTGGATAAAAGCGTCTGCTAAATGACTAAATGTAAATGTAATTTTAGGTTGTGTTGGAAAGTAACTAAAATCCAACGTCGAGCCAACATCTTAAACCAGCGTCATATTAACGTCAAATACTGACATTTATTTGTCAGGTATGGCAACCAGCATCTAATAGACATCATAGTGGTAACATCCACACAGTGTCAAGGTGTAACATCATTATATTTGGTTGGTTTTAGGTTGGACATTGATGTTGGCCTGACATTAGGTTCTGACATCAACTCGATTTTTATTTCCAAACAAACTGCAACATCCCCATGACATTGGAGTACAATGTCAATCTGACGTCATGTTGACCTCCTATGCCTGCTGGGAAGGCAGATTGTAATTAGGTTGTAAGCTCTCCGTAAAGTAATACGCAGTCACATTGATTGATGTAATCCTTAATAAGAAGCACTGCTGGTGCATCCGGCCCCTAGAAACTGACATTGGGGCAAAGGTAAACTAAGTCACCAAACTCGTTCATGAAAGTCCGGTGTCCTGCAGAGTTTTGCTCCAATCCTAATCAAACATGTCTCAAGCTAATTAAGCTCTTTCTAGGTATACTTGAACCTTCCAGGCAGGTGTGTTGGAGAAAATTAAGCTGAACTGCAGGACACCGCTTCTCCAGAACTACTTACACTGACCCCTGATACAAGTAGACTAAATAAACACTAGTTTATATATTGATGGCAACTTTTGGTGAGACAAAAAGAGAGTGTCCAATCCCCTGGAAGGTTTTCTAACACAGCTGCCTGAAGGTTTCTAGTTCACATGGGACTTAATTAGAGCTGGAGATAAACTTTGATATTGGCCCACAGGAGAAGGACTGAGCTGAGACTTGCCCAAGTTCAACCTACTCAAAGATCCATCCCCTTGTTGGTACTGAAATAATATTGGCAATTTCAGATTTAAGTTTTGACAGAACCAGAGCCTTCAAGATCTTTCTCATGGTTTGTTTCCTCAGCGCAGAACGGTACGCTGTACAGTATGATCAAGTACACATCATCCTGATCAGGCTTGCATTTCCATTGCCAGTTGTACCCTTGTATATGGTGCATGGTGTATGCCTAAAAGTGATGATTAGAAGTCATTCATGCACAAAGATGACAGCTGTAAACAACAATGGAGGACAAACCTCAGATCCCGTTCTGGGTTCTTTTAATTTCTCACCATGACATCCAGTTTCTGGATGGTATATTGGTTCATGGGTCATTGCAGGGTAGCATCATTGTGTTTTTACAGTGTCGTGTTTAAGTGTTATATTTAAGAAGTAATTCTCTGTAAACCAATCAGTTTTCTGCAGTGAGTCTAGCTCCACTCTTTAGGAACCGTATGATTGTGCTAGGTACCGTTACCAAAGGATCCCAAAAATGGGCCACTGTTCACTGTTTTGGTACCAACTCCTGATAGTGGAAAATAACTCTGTATCGACCTTATTCTGCGATTGTTTCAGAACTTCTGATTTAGGGAGAAATATCTAGGAATAATAAACAATCGAACTACTCGCTCTACCAACAAGTGTGTTCATGACTATACATATAGTGAAGAATAATGTAATAAGAAATTATCAGTTTGCAACATCAAGCAGCAGAACGAGCTGTTTTAAACATCGAGAAATAAAGGAAAGTGAATGATAGTGGAAGTCTCCAGCTAAAAAGATTCCAATGGCTGAGTCCACTCATATGAGAACAATATGGTCAACAGTACTGTACTATACCGAACCATAAGACACAAGGCATTAGTAGCCTCTCATTCCTATCAAATCTTAGGTGTAGGGTGGGGTTAAGGCTTTAATTATGTGCTAGGTATACATGTTAAAGCAAGAAAGGGTGAGATATTAGTGCTACAGACCTTGGTTCTTCTTTTTACAGGGACATCCCCTTCTCTGTGGTTTACTTTCCATTGTTTGCCCACATCAACCAGTTGGGCAAGACCTCTGAGGACAGCGACGTGCCTTTTTACTGGTCGTTTATTTCGGGCTGTGTGGCTGGATGTACCGCGGCTGTGGCCGTCAGTCCATGTGATGGTGAGTGTTTATGTCTGGCTCCATAACACAAGCAGATGTTAGCATATGTGCAGAGTTTAAGCTTGATCCTCTCTCTTCGCAGTTGTGAAAACCCGGCTGCAGTCGCTCAATAAAAGCGCAAACGAGGATACCTACAATGGCGTGGTGGACTGCATCAGGTACAGTAACAAAACATTCTCCTGGGGAAGAGAATCAGCAGGCATTAGCTCCTTTCACACAAACAGACTTTCTGGAAAATCACAGACAAAGAGATCATGTGTGAAGTAAAGTTGTTCCATCAATTTTCCATAAAGAGAAGTAATATTACCGGTAACAGACATCCCAAGTCTCCCTGAAGTTCCATGAGTCTCCTGCAAATGCATAGAGACTCCGGGATACCCGCAAATGAATGATACTCTCCAAAAAGTCGCACGTCTCCCACCTGTGCTCAAATACCCCTCTGCACTGCATCCCTCCCTGCTCTTCAAATACGTCATGCACCCATCCCCGCTGTTCAGAATCCTTGTGCCTTGAATGTCTTTGGATAGTGGGAGGAACCCGGCGGAAACTCACGCAAGCACGGGGAGAACATTTACACTCTACACAGAAACGTCAACTGACCTGGGAAAGACATAAACCAGTGACATTCTTGCTGTGAGGCAACAGTGCTAACCACTGGGCTGCCGTTACGCTCATCTATGAAAAAGAAGGTGGAGTAGGGGTGGAAGGGGGATTCTTGAAGACGAAGTTAACTGAGATTACTCTGGTCATTTATCGTGAGTTAGGATTTATCTAATTGGTGCATCATGTGTTAGCTAATGCTGGACCAGCTGTGGTCAATCATCAGCTTGTGATCCTCTTGAAATTGGTTTATTTATAACCCTGAGGCTGCAGTATGGCGCAGTGGGTATGGCTGTTGGCTTACAGCAAGAAGGTCGCTGGTTTGAGTCTCGGCTGGATCAGTTGGTGTTTCTGTGTGGAGTTTGCATGTTCTCCTTGTGTTGGCGTGGGTTTCCTCCGCGTGCTCCGGTTTCCAAACACATGCACTTTAGGGGAATTGGGTAGTACTAAATTGTTAGTTGTGTGTGAGAGAAAGAATAAGTGTGTATGGGTGTTTCCTAGTCCTCGGTTGCTGCTGAAAGGGCATCCACTGCGTAAAACATATGCTGGAATAGTTGTTGGTTCATTCCACCCTGATAAATAAGGGACTAAGCCAAAGGAAAATGAAGGAGTCATTCTGGAAATTTTCCGCAAATTTACCAGTGTGAAAGGGGCTAACCATGCACTTTTGGTTCCTCCTCTCCTGTAATGATGCACCTTTGGTTCCTCTGTTGTAATGATGCACCTTTAGTTCCTCTGTTGTAATGATGCACCTTTAGTTCCTCTCCTGTAATGATGCACCTTTAGTTCCTCTGTTGTAATGATGCACCTTTAGTTCCTCTGTTGGGTTAATGATGCACCTTTAGTTCCTCTGTTGTAATGATGCACCTTTAGTTCCTCTGTTGTAATGATGCACCTTTAGTTCCTCTGTTGTAATGATGCACATTTAGTTCCTCTGTTGTAATGATGCACCTTTAGTTCCTCTGTTGGGTTAATGATGCACCTTTAGTTCCTCTGTTGTAATGATGCACCTTTGGTTCCTCTGTTGTAATGATGCACATTTGGTTCCTCTGTTGTAATGATGCACCTTTAGTTCCTCTGTTGTAATGATGCACCTTTAGTTCCTCTGTTGTAATGATGCACCTTTAGTTCCTCTGTTGTAATGATGCACCTTTAGTTCCTCTGTTGTAATGATGCACCTTTAGTTCCTCTGTTGTAATGATGCACATTTGGTTCCTCTGTGATGATGCCTGTTTTTCCTCCAACAGAAAGATAATGCGTAAAGAAGGTCCGAGTGCGTTCCTGAAGGGAGCCGGCTGCAGGGCGCTGGTCATCGCTCCGCTCTTCGGGATTGCTCAAGTGGTTTACTTCATCGGTGTGGGAGAGTTCCTCCTCGGACAAACCCCATTCAACCTTTACTCAGTCTAAACCTCTTCACACCACCTGACTTAATCTTTAAAGACCAACTCGACAATGATGCAGCTAAATACGTGAGATCCAACAAGATCTTATGACTGTGTGACAAATTGTACAAGATGAGCTCAATGGAAAAAGTTGATTCAAATTAGAGAAGGTCATTTTGCACAGATGATGTGTGTGTGTGTTGTTATGAGAGTGTACTGAGACATATTTTTGGAA
Source organism: Danio rerio (assembly GCF_052040795.2). Lineage (NCBI taxonomy): Eukaryota > Metazoa > Chordata > Actinopteri > Cypriniformes > Danionidae > Danio > Danio rerio. The sequence continues at coordinate 476,501 of NC_141043.1, forward strand.
ACACTGTTAATGGCTCAGACTTTACATATGCTAGCTTTAGCATATACAACTGGCTTATTCATGAAGCTATATCATTGCACAAGATTACCTTGCTTTTTCTTTTGGAAGTGCATGGTCAGAGAGTTATCCTCAGTGAGGGTTGATTTGAAAACACACGGCCATGATACATGCACGTCAAGGGCCAGAGCATCATGTGATATCTGTTTCTATACATATGTCCTCTGTTAATAGTCGTACCTGTCCTGTGATGTTTTGTATATATTGTTGAGGCGCTGCTGAATAACGTGGATCATCTCTGAGGACATTGTTATACAATATACACGACTCTGAAGAGACGGACAGAAGCAGGATGTTTGGTTCCTGCTGAAGAGAAGCTAGGACTTTACATTTACAGAATTAAAAGACGTTCTGTTCAATCTAACCTTGTTAGACTGTCATATTTAGATCCTGAAACGAGTGTGAACACAGTTTGAAGCAGTGCAAATTGTATTAAATGTAGTCTTGACGCTTTACTAAACACAGTTAGGTCTATACATATTTGTACATGGACACAATTCTAACATGTTTGGATCTATACACCAACAAAATGGGTTTGAAATGAACAAGATGAGACTGTCAGCTTGAATTTGAGAGTATTTACATCCAAATCAGGTGAACGCTGTAGGAATTATAACAGTTTGCGTATTTGCCTCCCACTTGTTAAGGGTCCAAAAGTAAGTATTATCCAGTATTCCACTATTATTATTCCCTCCAGAACTGTCTTGAGCAGGGAACACCAAACTTGCTCCTGGAAGGCCGGTGTCCTGCAGATTTTACCTCCAACCCTAATCAAACACACCTGAACAAGCTAATCAAGCTCTTACTGGGTATACATGAAACACCCAGGCAGGTGTGTTGAGGCAAGTTGGAGCTAAACCCTGCAGGGACACCGGCCCTCCAGGACCAAGATTGATGACCCCTGGTCTTGAGCGGCTGTCTGCGCTCACATCTCCAAAAGCCATCGCATTCTAGTCTTGATCAGGGGTGTCCAAATTCGGTTCTGGACGGCCAGTGTCCTGCATAGTTTAGCTCTAACTTACCTCAACACACCTGCAAGGATGTTTCTAGAAAGCCTAGTAAGAGCTTGATTAGCTAGCACAGGTGTGTCTGATTGGGGTTGGAACTAAACTTTGCAGGACACCGGCCCTCCAGGACCAAGTTTGGACATGCCTGGTCTTGGTCCTCTGACTCATTTATTATAGGAGAAGAGTGCAGCAGACTCCACTTCTCTCAGTGATATCTGTGCAGGAGCAGCAGGAGCTGAGGATGTGATGCTCTTCTGTTCAGCATTGACTAGACACACAGATTTATTCATGAATATTTTATGCAATATTCCAGATTTGCACATAAACTCAATGTGAGTCTTTGGATGGAAGCACAGCTAGTGTAATATTGTGAAGTAAACGACAGACATGTGCTCGGTGAGTGTTAGCTCGGTTCTCTTCAGTGCTGGTGAAAGTGCACACTGTGCATCAGGGCTGAAACTTTAGCCTGTGAGATTCTGTCCAAGTGCTTCCAGCATACATTTCACGCTAGAAAGACGAGACCAAATGAAGCCCGCTGCAAACCTACAGTGTTTTACACTGATATTTCACTGCTTAAAGGGATAGTTCAGAAAAAAAGAAAATTCAGTCATCATTTACTCACTCTTTACATATTTCAAACCTTGAAGAGTTTATTCTGTTGAACAAAAAAAACAAATACTTTACTAAGATACTTTAAAAAATGTTGGTAAACATTGACTTCCACAGTATTTGTTTTTCCTACTATGGAAGTCAATGGTTACTGGTTTTCAGCATTCTTCAAAATATCTTCTTTTGTGTTTATCAGAATACTCTTGACCCACTCTGGGAATAGTACATCGTGTATTTTTGGGTGAACTATTCATTAATTCATTAATTATTTTGTTCATTAAGATAACAGAAGCAGCTTATTTGATATATTATATAATATAAATAGTCACTAAAATGTCAAAATTGCATTTACATTTCTGAGCGTTCATTCCTGAGAAGCACATACATTTCTAATAATACAAAAATACTTTGTTATAATTGTTTTGAAGCAAATGTGCACATAAATATATCAATATTAGACCCAAAACTGTTTAAATTGTAGCTTTTAGAAGAAATTATGATTCACTGAGGTATTGGCAAACCTGCTGTGGCTGAACTGCATGATCTATATTTAGGATAAATAGGGCAGTAGAAGCACTGCACACTGCCAAGCTGAGGCTAAAATCACACACACACACACACACACACACACACACACACACACACACACACACACACACACACACACACACACACACACACACAACACACAACACACAACACACAACACACAACACACACACACACACACACACTATAACCTGATATGACTCAAGCCCTTGTCATGTGATCCGAGTGGTTTGAAGATGCTAAAATGTCACTTCCAGTCCCTTGCATTGCAATCATTTAAAAGATTATGTCATGTGATGAGGTGGCCTCACTAAGGTCCTGTGGATTAGTTTACCAGCCATGCAGGGCTCAATACAAATCTGATTTGAACGGAAAAGCACACGCAAGAGTCAGAAACGTCAACGTTTATTTGATGTCATGCTGCAATGTTCCTGAGAAACGGCTTTAAATTCTGCAGAAAATAAATTAAATTCTGATCACTAACATCAAAAACTGCAGTCTTGATTTACAGTACAAAAGAATACACACACACAATACACACTGACAAAACCTCATTTCAAAGCCACGCTACATGCTTTACACTAGTCACTGTACAGTCTGATCAACCGCAGCAGGGTTGTGTTTGCGTATGAGGACAGATCTACAACACTATTATATTTTATGAGTACGCAGTGTGTGTCCTAATCAACAGGGACGGTTTTAACTAATAAGAAAAATTGTGGGCCTCCAATAAATACCCAAGTATAACTTATAAGTATAAAACATACACTTACCGGCCACTTTATTAGGTACACCATACTAGCACTGGGTTGGACCCCTGGTTGGACTGCCTTAATCCTTCATGGCATAGGTTCAACAAGGTACTGTGTCGAATCATTCTCTGTAAACCCTAGAGATGGTAGTGCATGAAAATCCCAGTAGATCAGCAGTTTCTTAAATACTCAGAGCAGCCCGTCTGGCAGCAACAACCATGCCACGTTCAAAGTCTCTTAAATCCCCTTTCTTCCCCATTCTGATGCTCACTTTGACCTGCAGCAGATCCTCTTGACCATGTCTACATGCTGAAATGCAGTGAGCTGCTGCCATGTGATTGGCTGATTAGACATTTGCTTTAATGAGCGGCTGGACAGGTGTACCTAATAAAGTGGCCGGTGAGGGTCTAACAAATAAAACTGTATTGTTATTATTACATCTGTGCAATTTTGCCCCCCACCTCCAATCACGAAGCAGTCGAATCAGATTTAATTAACCAAACAATTGATTATTTTAGTTGTTTGTTTATTTTAAGAAACAAAATGTAGAAAAGGAGATAATTGACTGATTTATGAAAAAGACTGCAAGACACAAAAGCTAAAAAGAACAAAACAAACAAGCAAATAAATAAATAGATAAACACAAGGGTGCATACTGTATATTAGGGCTTTCGGGCCCTGTGGCTGAAATCTCTCAGGGCCTTTAAATCACTAAATCAGTCCCTGCTAATCAATACTCTAATGCCATTTTAGCTTGAGGAACTTCAGCAGTGATGCACCAGCAGTGATGACCAACCAACGGCGGCCCCGTTATAAATAACAACACAAAAGAGAAAATCCATCCCTTTCCAATCCCTTCATGCAAAAATAGAAACAACCAAACGTCAAGTTGTGTTTTTGTATACGTTAAAAAGGCACCTTAAAGGGACAGTTCACCCAAAAAATGCAGGACATTTAGGAAACACTTTAGTTTAGTTCACAATTCATGTTATTTACTACTGGATTATTATTATCTGTCTATTATTAAGATCTGAACTGTTCATTAGAGCATTCCTAAAACCTAAACTCAACTTCTGTTGTTTGTGTAAACCATTTGAGTAGCAGTGTTTAGTTGTTTAGACTTGGTTTGTCCTATTAACTGAAATGTCTGGTACTCGAATCTGATTGGCTGATAGCCATGTGATATTCTGCACTCAAACAGCCTCTGCCCACACAGAGTGACAACTCTCAACCACCCCCCACCCCCACCCACCCACAAAAAAGTCATTTCCGTCTCTATTTACTTGTTCCAACACAGTTTGAGTTTCTTTTCTGTGTTAAACACTAAAGAAGATATTTTGAAGAATGTTGAAAACCTGTAACCATTGACTTCTACAGTATTTGTTTTTCCTCAATGGTTACCGGTTTTCAGCATTCTTCAAAGTATCTTCTTTAGTGATCAACAAACGAGAGAAACTCATAAAGGTTTATACCTACTTTCACATATGTGAGTGCATATGAATTTTTGGGTGAACGGCCCCTTTAAACACACAATACAGACCTTCATCATTGCTACAACTACGATGACAACACAGATATGTACACAACACATACTTTTGTGTGATTTTTCACTCATATTGAATAATCTGACCAATTGAAAGCTGCTTGGATTGGAAGTGGAACATTTTGGTCAGAAATTCTCACTGGAATACAGTATCAGATAAGCGGAGCTGGAAATATGAGTGTGTGAGTCTTTCCTGAAGCAGTACTACAGTATTATTCTTATTATTATTATTAAAAGTCAAATCAATGATTGAAAGAAATGTGTGTTTTGTGTGCGCATGCGTGCAATAATTGGTAAATGTTTGAGATCTCTCTCTCTCTCCGTGACGTGAAGTCTACTCCGTTTGTGTACAATCGTAAAAGGCAAAAGAAAGTCTTGGCGTCACATTACACAATATTTATATCTGGCATGTGAAGACACGCAGCAACAGCCCAGAATAGCCTGAATATACATCTGACTGGAGGAGCCGCATGTCAGAATATATTAATAGAGATTTGAGGAAATGACTGAAAGGATCCAGCACCGAACCAGCAGGCGTTCAATTCAGGAGATCCAGCGAGTTTAAACAGCAGGGTTTTTGGCTTGAGTTTGGGAATGTTACTCTTGAGTGTGTGTGTGTGTGTGTGTGTGTGTGTGTGTGTGTGTGTGTGTGTGTGTGTGTGTGTGTGTGTGTGTGTGTGTGTGTGTGTGTGTGTGTGTGTGTGTGTGTGTGTGTCCAGTAGAGGTGAAAGGTTGTGTTTTGGGAGAGGAGGAACTCTGTTAGATCACCTCCCGGCTGTTTCGGATGGCACAGCAGAGGACCATACTGAAGATCATGCCTATAATCTGAAAAAAATTAGAAAAATACAAGTAAATTAAGGAGATGTTATGTGAACACTGTAAAAAATATCCCTAAATTTGCAATTACTCATACTTTGTGATTGATTTTAAAACTTTTCCTCATTTATTTCAGCTTTTAAGTTGCATTATGGGATGTTGATCTTTCCTCCAACACAACGTTTAACCTTGAAAAGTGTGAAAAGTGACTTTTCTGAACATTTGTAATAGTTTGAAGTGCTATAATGTCTGGGTTGATATTGTATTTTATATTGTATTTCTGTTATTTTACACTATTATTCCCCTATAAATTATTGCTTATACATTATAATATCTCAATAAAAGTCACTTTGTTAAACTGTAGAGTTGAATTTTCAACATCAGAAGACATCAACATCCTATAATGCAACTCATTCAATCATTTTCCTTCAGCTTAGTCCCTGATTTATCAGGGGTCACCACAGCGGAATGAACCGCCAACTATTCCAGCATATGTTTTATGAAGCGGATGCCTTTACAGCTGCAACCCAGTACTGGGAAACACCCACACACTGGGAAACACGTAGAGAACATGCAAACTCCACACAGAAGCAACAACTGACCCAGCCGGGACGCAAACATGTGACCTTCTTGCTGAGAGGCCACAGCGTCAACCACTGAGCCAAAGTGACCCCCATAATGCAACTCACAACCGCAGATAAAAGAAAACACTTTTCATTTTTACAGTGCATGTTTAAACACAAAGAGGACATGAACTGGAATACTTACTGGATACAGTAAGTTTAAAGAAATTATATTAAAAACCATTAAAAAAATTGCATCAATAATTGATGTCAAAACAACATCAAATTAACATTTCAACATGACAAACATGTCCAAATGTTTTACAGGATATTCAAATCCCAGAGTAAATTGGTCATTCGGACATGCACTGCAACGAATGCTTTTCCTACTTGAGTTTGTGTCGTGTTTCTAGTCCAAATATCTACAAATTCTTAAATCAAGAAGCAATTACTAGACAAGTACAACATCCTGTCCTGTTTTCAGAATTAAGGAGTCAAAATGAAGCGAGTTTCTCCTTAAAACAAGTTAAGCACAGTAATTTTGTTTTACTTTCAAATAAGTGGTGTGAATAATCGAGCTCGACTGTATATATTCTGTGAGAACAACCACCTGGATGTACATTATGCTAAACTGCAGACATGATAACACTGTATTATTGACAAAATAGTTCATTTACCATGACTCCAGCGATTCCTATTCCCACGTAACCCACGATGAACAGCTTACTGTTGAAAAACTCTTCAATGGCCATGTCACATGTCTGCACACACACACACAGATCAATGCGTATACACACTTTACTGCATGTCAAACTCTGCTATTACAGACACTATATCTGCCATTTTCATGTATCTTTTTGTGAAACACTGACTTTTGTACTTAGAAATGCGACTTTAGAGTTTCGTAGCACTACATATAACAGACGCCTAAAATGACTACAACTCCCATGATTCCACACTCAGCCACAGTCATGGATATATGCCTTTGTTTGTTGTGAATAGACGCCCTCTAGTGGCCAAACTCACACACTGTGCTTTTAAACAAACAAAGTGTTTTCTAATTTGGGCTGCACAACATATCGGGGAATTATCGGCATTGCGATAATGCTGTACGCAAGTCCAGGCCAAATTTGTGATGCCCAAAGCACAATGTTGGCATACGGTCCATGGGTTACGTCTAGAAGGGATACAGCTGTGGATAGCGTCATTTCTATGACACCCTACAACAATATTTAACATTTCACATTACTGTGATGATTGGGTTTAGAGTAGATGTTAATAAAATGCAAATTAATGGGTAATTTAATAAATAATATGAATAATACTCTGTATAATTACTGTTTTTACATTACTGTGAGGATTGGGTTCAGGGTTAACGTTAATAAAATACATTTAATGTGTAATTTAAAAAATAATAGGAATAATATTCAGTATAATTGCTGTTTTTACCTGACAGTGAGGGTTGGGTTTAGGGTTTGAGTAGGTTTAGATATTAATAAAATACAGTTAATGAATAATGTAATGAATAATAATTCAACCTCCCGCCTTCCAGCTGTATACCTTCTAGCAATAGCTCTACACATGAGGCTTTCAGCACTGACTGTTCATCCAAATTTGACCAATCAGATGGGGTGATTCTATCTTAAGCCCCGCCCACCCAGTAGGTGCTGTTCTACTAATGGCTGGAAGCTGAACTCAGTGCTGAATTTAAACAATAGTGGGCGGAGTCAAGATAAGAGAAAAATGACAACAGCCAATCAGAGTCAGAATATCTGCATATCAGGTTTACACTCGTTCACAGTGTCTACATGTTAGCCAGTTTACTAGATCAGACTAAATATCCAAAATACCTTTAGTGGGAAATGTATCGCAAGAAATATCGCTATCGTAATACTCTTAATATCGCATGTTTTCCCAGTATTGTGCAGAACTAATGCTAGTAGCAGACAGTTTTAATCAGTGTTTCATTTAGGAGCTTACCTGGTTAAATACCATGTTTTTACATGAGGATGGCGTCACTGTAGATGAACCACAGCAACTCAACTGCAGATGAGACGGGTTAAAATACAATTACAGCCAGTCTTTTATGACGACATTAAACACATATACAGTACATACTGTATAGTTGTGGGCAAAATTATTCACCCTCCTGCTTGATATTTGTGCATTTTCAAATATTTCTCAAATGATATTTAGACATTTACACATTATTGAATATTTGTTCTTCTGGAGAAAGTCTGATTAGTTTTATTTGGGCTAGAATAAAAGCAGTGTTTAATAGTGTTAAAGTCATGTTAAGCTCAATATTATTCACCCCTTCAGCAATATTAGTGTTGGATTGTCTCCAGAACAAACCACTGTTATACAATGACTTGCCTAATTACCCTAACTTTACCCTAATTACCCTAGTGAAGCCTTTACATGTCACTGTAAGCTGAACACTAGTGTCTTGAAGAATATCTAGTCTAATATTATGTGCTGTCATCATGATGAAGAGGAAACACATCAGCTATTAAAATTGAGGTATTAACACTGTTATGATTAGAAATGTGATAAGAACATATAAAAGTATAAGAAAATATAAAAGAATTAAAAATGAAACAGGAGGGTGAATAATTCAACTACACATGTATATAGTTATAATGACACCACAGTCTGATTAAATCCACAATAAGGTGTAGTAGAGTAATAAAACAAGGTAATAATGTGAACTCACTACGGTGTGGTAGGACTGCACGGTTGCATTATTGTTGTTGTTTCCAGCAGACTCATCATAGAAGTGCTTTATTTCCTGAATGATCTAAGATGAAAAATTAAAGAAACTTGTGCTGTAAAAATCTGATTTATTGAAATAAAGAGCTTTGAATCAACATGTTTCGGGTCATTTCCACTATAATAATAAAATTAATAATAATATAATAATATTAATAATGATAATAATAACAATACCTTGTCTTTGTTGATGAAGCCAAAAACTCCTGCTGCAACTTCAGCTCCAAAGATGACCAGAAGACAGGCAAAAAACTGTAAAAGAGACATAAATAATGTTAAATAAATTAAAATGCTTTCTACATTTCATATATATATATATATATATAGCGGTGCAATATTTTGCAATATCAGCACTGGTACAGCCTCTTCACCTTTGTGTATTACTCCGCCCACACAGAGTGACATCAGATCAATAAACTCACTACAGTTTGACAAATATTGCAGCTGTTGGACAACATCATGTACTGTTGAGGCTTTTTTAGGTGAGAATGTCGTTGTTTAGATTGCAGCTACTCGGTTTATTTATAGGGATAGTGCCTATTTTAAATAATCATAACTTCAGAGATTCAACGCCATCAGCATGTCATACTGAGCAGAGCAAAAACTGTTGATGTTCTGCCACAAGATGGCGTCAAAGACCGCATAATAAGCCCTTAGAGAAGGAAAAACTCAAGCTACAGCAGATCAAATCATTATTAAAAAGGTAAGTGACACTCTCTCTTTGTGTGTTGTAGTGCTGCATTATTACCATAGTAATCTGCTGGTGTTTGCAGAACGCAATACCACACTTGCAGCAGTCCGGTATGGCTGTATATCATCAGTGGTGGGACACTAAGACAATCAGTCTGCTGCCGATACAGCCTGCTACTCGTGTGATATCGCACATATATGTATAAAGATAAACAGTATAAGCCAGTAAGAGCCCTGTAAGTTAAGTATGTCTTTGATAAATTGTGGTAAAGTTTTGTGGTATTTGTCAGTTTAATGGCATTTATTTGACAGCAATGTACTAAAGATTTTAAGCGTTTTTCTTCACATCTAAAACGCTGCATTTTGAATAGCAAGTGAGTAATTGACAAATATGAAAATGATTTTTTTAAGCATTTTAAGCTTTTACCCTGTTTCAAAAGCTGCTGTTTTCAGCCCTTGAAAATATAATAAAAAGTATTAGATTTTAGTTTAACCTCTTAACTATATATATATATATATATGACATCAGATCATATATACAGCATGTATATATATCCTGGTGTTCATGTTTAGTACTGCAGCCAAACAAAATCTCACTGAAAGTTAATTTTTTGTTATCAACTTTATATTTGGAACATAATTTGTTCAAATATTTAGCTTTGATTTTCTGACTAATTTAGACTATATTTAGACTTTTTTAAACATATATTTTATGTAATATAATAAAATCTATATTTTTGTTTTTATTTGTTATATATTTACATAAATGTAGGCGCATTCCTTTTTTTAAACTTTGAGGGTTTTTTAAAACTTTTTTTTCTTTAGTCACAATCTGACAAGTGTCTTCTTTAAAATGAGACCAAGTTTAAGTCTGTGCACCAAAGCGTTGAAGACTGACGATCCTTTAAGCTGAACACGTGTGCGTGTATAAAAATAGTTTAAAATAGTGTTGTGTACAGTAAACAAAACAATGCATCCTGTTTTAGAATGACATAACGAGTGTTACCGCATCAAGTCTTTTTGAGTTTTTATATCCTTGTTTATTTTTCATCTTAATTCCTGTTTTCTTGCATAACAAGCCGGAAATGTGCAGACAGCAGTAGAGATGCAAATGCAGAGGTTAAATCTGTGCAAAGAAACATAGAGGCAAATCCAAAAGAGCATTCCAGAACACAGCCTACTGTCTAACATACAAACATTAGTCTGAGCAAACTCTGGCATGCGGAAACAAGGAACAAGGAAAACAATTAATCTGAAAAGGAAATAAAATGCTTGGAAATGTCAATAACATGAAGGCAAGACTGACTACACCGTACAAAATATCTGTCAACTAACAGTGTGTGATTCATGTTTTATTTCCCCCCATATATCCATGTTTCAAATTGCATTATGGGATCTTTTAACCTCAAAAAGTGTGTGTTCTGCTCATGTGTAATAGTGTGTAGTGTGTGTATAGTGTGTGTTCATGTGTAATAGTGTGTAGTGTGTGTATAGTGTGTGTTCATGTGTAATAGTGTGTAGTGTGTGTATAGTGTGTGTTCATGTGTAATAGTGTGCAGTGTGTGTATAGTGTGTGTTCATGTGTAATAGTGTGTAGTGTGTGTATAGTGTGTGTTCATATGTAATAGTGTGCAGTGTGTGTATAGTGTGTGTTCATGTGTAATAGTGTGCAGTGTGTGTATAGTGTGTGTTCTGCTCATGTGTAATAGTGTGCAGTGTGTGTATAGTGTGTGTTCATATGTAATAGTGTGCAGTGTGTGTATAGTGTGTGTTCATGTGTAATAGTGTGCAGTGTGTGTATAGTGTGTGTTCTGCTCATGTGTAATAGTGTGCAGTGTGTGTATAGTGTGTGTTCATGTGTAATAGTGTGTAGTGTGTGTATAGTGTGTGTTCATGTGTAATAGTGTGCAGTGTGTGTATAGTGTGTGTTCATGTGTAATAGTGTGTAGTGTGTGTATAGTGTGTGTTCATGTGTAATAGTGTGTAGTGTGTGTATAGTGTGTGTTCATGTGTAATAGTGTGTAGTGTGTGTATAGTGTGTGTTCATGTGTAATAGTGTGTAGTGTGTGTATAGTGTGTGTTCATGTGTAATAGTGTGTAGTGTGTGTATAGTGTGTGTTCATGTGTAATAGTGTGCAGTGTGTGTATAGTGTGTGTTCATGTGTAATAGTGTGTAGTGTGTGTATAGTGTGTGTTCTGCTCATGTGTAATAGTGTGCAGTGTGTGTATAGTGTGTGTTCTGCTCATGTGTATTAGTGTGTAGTGTGTGTATAGTGTGTGTTCTGCTCATGTGTAATAGTGTGCAGTGTGTGTATAGTGTGTGTTCATGTGTAATAGTGTGTAGTGTGTGTATAGTGTGTGTTCATGTGTAATAGTGTGTAGTGTGTGTATAGTGTGTGTTCATGTGTAATAGTGTGCAGTGTGTGTATAGTGTGTGTTCATGTGTAATAGTGTGTAGTGTGTGTATAGTGTGTGTTCATGTGTAATAGTGTGTAGTGTGTGTATAGTGTGTGTTCATGTGTAATAGTGTGTAGTGTGTGTATAGTGTGTGTTCATGTGTAATAGTGTGTAGTGTGTGTATAGTGTGTGTTCATGTGTAATAGTGTGTAGTGTGTGTATAGTGTGTGTTCATGTGTAATAGTGTGTAGTGTGTGTATAGTGTGTGTTCATGTGTAATAGTGTGTAGTGTGTGTATAGTGTGTGTTCATGTGTAATAGTGTGCAGTGTGTGTATAGTGTGTGTTCATGTGTAATAGTGTGTAGTGTGTATAGTGTGTGTTCTGCTCATGTGTAATAGTGTGCAGTGTGTGTATAGTGTGTGTTCTGCTCATGTGTATTAGTGTGTAGTGTGTGTATAGTGTGTGTTCTGCTCATGTGTAATAGTGTGCAGTGCTGTATAGTGTGTGTTCATGTGTAATAGTGTGTAGTGTGTGTATAGTGTGTGTTCATGTGTAATAGTGTGCAGTGTGTGTATAGTGTGTGTTCATGTGTAATAGTGTGTAGTGTGTGTATAGTGTGTGTTCTGCTCATGTGTAATAGTGTGTAGTGTGTGTATAGTGTGTGTTCTGCTCATGTGTAATAGTGTGCAGTGTGTGTATAGTGTGTGTTCATGTGTAATAGTGTGCAGTGTGTGTATAGTGTGTGTTCATGTGTAATAGTGTGTAGTGTGTGTATAGTGTGTGTTCATGTGTAATAGTGTGTAGTGTGTGTATAGTGTGTGTTCATGTGTAATAGTGTGTAGTGTGTGTATAGTGTGTGTTCATGTGTAATAGTGTGTAGTGTGTGTATAGTGTGTGTTCATGTGTAATAGTGTGTAGTGTGTGTATAGTGTGTGTTCATGTGTAATAGTGTGTAGTGTGTGTATAGTGTGTGTTCATGTGTAATAGTGTGTAGTGTGTGTATAGTGTGTGTTCATGTGTAATAGTGTGTAGTGTGTGTATAGTGTGTGTTCATGTGTAATAGTGTGCAGTGTGTGTATAGTGTGTGTTCATGTGTAATAGTGTGTAGTGTGTGTATAGTGTGTGTTCTGCTCATGTGTAATAGTGTGCAGTGTGTGTATAGTGTGTGTTCTGCTCATGTGTATTAGTGTGTAGTGTGTGTATAGTGTGTGTTCTGCTCATGTGTAATAGTGTGCAGTGTGTGTATAGTGTGTGTTCATGTGTAATAGTGTGTAGTGTGTGTATAGTGTGTGTTCATGTGTAATAGTGTGTAGTGTGTGTATAGTGTGTGTTCATGTGTAATAGTGTGTAGTGTGTGTATAGTGTGTGTTCATGTGTAATAGTGTGCAGTGTGTGTATAGTGTGTGTTCATGTGTAATAGTGTGTAGTGTGTGTATAGTGTGTGTTCTGCTCATGTGTAATAGTGTGTAGTGTGTGTATAGTGTGTGTTCTGCTCATGTGTAATAGTGTGCAGTGTGTGTATAGTGTGTGTTCATGTGTAATAGTGTGCAGTGTGTGTATAGTGTGTGTTCATGTGTAATAGTGTGTAGTGTGTGTATAGTGTGTGTTCATGTGTAATAGTGTGCAGTGTGTGTATAGTGTGTGTTCATGTGTAATAGTGTGTAGTGTGTGTATAGTGTGTGTTCATGTGTAATAGTGTGCAGTGTGTGTATAGTGTGTGTTCATGTGTAATAGTGTGTAGTGTGTGTATAGTGTGTGTTCTGCTCATGTGTAATAGTGTGTAGTGTGTGTATAGTGTGTGTTCTGCTCATGTGTAATAGTGTGCAGTGTGTGTATAGTGTGTGTTCATGTGTAATAGTGTGCAGTGTGTGTATAGTGTGTGTTCATGTGTAATAGTGTGCAGTGTGTGTATAGTGTGTGTTCATGTGTAATAGTGTGTAGTGTGTGTATAGTGTGTGTTCATGTGTAATAGTGTGCAGTGTGTGTATAGTGTGTGTTCATGTGTAATAGTGTGTAGTGTGTGTATAGTGTGTGTTCATGTGTAATAGTGTGCAGTGTGTGTATAGTGTGTGTTCATGTGTAATAGTGTGTAGTGTGTGTATAGTGTGTGTTCTGCTCATGTGTAATAGTGTGTAGTGTGTGTATAGTGTGTGTTCTGCTCATGTGTAATAGTGTGCAGTGTGTGTATAGTGTGTGTTCATGTGTAATAGTGTGCAGTGTGTGTATAGTGTGTGTTGGTGTTGTATATTACTCTACAGTGAGCTTGTAATAAACTGCAGCACATGTTCTGCTATTCTACACTCTTATTCCTCTACATATGATCTCTTATATTATTTCACACCACTAAAATGTCAATAAAAGTCACTTTGTTAAACTGTAGAGTTGAATTATGAGCATCAGAAGTGGACAGAGCAGAGATCAACATCCCATATACAGTAAATAAACCCAGCTGTTCATTAGCAGGTGTTGTTTACAGTGTGATGCAGCTCTACTGTCGTCCTCATCAATTATCAGTCAGCATTTATCAGTGAGCAATGCTATGGTGTTTACTCAGATATTAGTAAATGTAACTCTCACCAATCCCAGAAGACACTGCGACTCCCGCACGGCTCCACAGCAGCCGAAAAAACCCACCAGCATCACCAGACCACCGGCTGCGATGAGGATGTACACCCCTGTGCAGAACACACATATTATTTAAGCTCATTCGGGCACACAATATTAGGAAAATATCATGCAAAACTAATCAAAAATGCTTAAACATGCATATTAAATAACTGTTATTGGCAGATACACTGTGAAAAATCTCTGCTAATGAACAGCTTGTGTTTATTAGTGGTGGTGAACTGCATTATGGGATGTTGATCTCTGCTCTGTCCACTTCTGATGCTCATAATTCAACTCTACAGTTTAACAAAGTGACTTTTATTGACATTTTAGTGGTGTGAAATAATATAAGAGATCATATGTAGAGGAATAAGAGTGTAGAATAGCAGAACATGTGCTGCAGTTTATTACAAGCTCACTGTAGAGTAATATACAACACCAACACACACTATACACACACTGCACACTATTACACATGAGCAGAACACACACTATACACACACTGCACACTATTACACATGAACACAGACTATACACACACTGTTCAAGGTTATAAACGTTGCTGGAAGATGATCAAGATCCCATAATGACATTCACAAGCAGAAATAAATGAGGAAAAACAAAAACATGCATCACAAAATGCAGAAAACTGCTGATTTAGGGATATTTTATACAGTGCAGAACATTATTTGTGCATTAAAAACACACAAGCAGCTCAAAAAGTAGAATCATACTATACAGCATATTAAAACAGTAAATATCATATGATCAAACACATCACATCACTTCACTTGATGGAAAAATACATATTTTAACTGTATTTATGCTAATAAAATCTTAAAGGAATGAATGACGCATATCATTTTGTTTTCCAATAGACAGTTCTGCAGAATTCTGGATTTATGAAGCAGAAAACTGTATACTATATAAAATAAACAAATTATAAATAAACTATTTAACATACTATTATTGTGTTGCAGCATAGCTATGTTATGATATTACTGTATTTCTATAGTTCTGAGAGATGGGTTGCGGCTGGAAGGGCATCCGCTGCATAAAAATGTGCTGGATAAGTTGGCGGTTCATTCCACTGTGGCGACCCCGGATTAATAAAAGGACTAAGAAAATGAATGAATGAATGAATGAATGAATGAATGTATTTCTATAGTAGTATGTCTATCATTGTCATTATTATTATTTTGGAATTGTCTATACTATCCGATATACAGTACAATAAGACTTTTACAAATGCATCAAATGATCAAGCGCATGACAAAAGTTATACTTAGAATAAGTTTGTTTAGTTTTTAGTAGCAACAACTACAACAAAATCATTGCTGTGAATGTTATTAGAGAGTCTGGAAGTACACTGTTCATTTTGATCAGATGTAATATGATCAGATCACCAGCAGAGGGAAGCACAATCTCAAGTCAGTCTCCTTATTTTATTGCAATACACTGTATATATGATAATAATGAACATACAGTATTCACAATGAACACATAATAACAGAAAATGAGTACAATGATAAGTTAGATAATAATTAATTAATAAAGTCAAAATTAAGTCAAATTTTGCTGTAATTAATATATTATAAAAAAACTTTAATATTTATTTTTTTTATTTAATATTTAATTGTTTAAATACTCAATAAATATAAAATAATTTTGTTTTTATTTTAATATTTCTTGTCTCTTTTAAAGTATGAAGGCAGCGACCAATTTCTGTCTGAAAATAAGTAAAACTAAGATTTCTTACTGCTCATTTATGAATAAATAATTGTGCATATAACTCATTCATTTTCCTTCAGCTTAGTCTCTTTTTCAGGGGTCATACACCACGGCCAGTGTAGTTGATCAGTTCCCCTATAGCGCATGTGTTTGGACTGTGGGGGAAACCGGAGCACCCGGAGGAAACCCACACCAACATGGAGAGAACATGCAAACTCCACACAGAAACACCAACTGACCCAGCCGAGACTCAAACCAGAGACCTTCTTGCTGTGAGGCCACAGTGCTAACCACTGAGCCACCGTGTCCCGACTATTGTCCATATTAAAATATAATCTAATAAATATATATTAATCATTCATTTATCTTCGGCTTAGTCTCTTATTTATCAGGGGTCACCACAGTGGAATGACCCGCCAACTAAATATTAACATATATATCTCCGATCCCTCAGGGGGCGCTGCATCAAGAATCCTCACTCATCTATAAGCCAGATCAGCACATGGGCTCAGCACTACGGTTGTTGCTTGAGCGGATACGTTTGCGGCCTGAAGTTAACGTGAATTATTTCTATTATTTATTAAATTTCTCATTTGTTGTATTTTATTAACGTCTACCCCCACCCCAACCCTAAACCCAACCGTCACAGTACTGTAAAAATATTAATTATTGTTATACAGTGTCATAAAAAAATGCTGCTTTATTAATTAAATTAAATTATAATTAAATTATAAACTACTTTCTATTTTTATTTGTGTTTTCCATTCTGCACCGACCTTTTCTGCTTTGGGGTTTTTTTAAATTACCATCATATGGTTTGATGAGACGAAATTAATTTGTATTTTTTAATTTTCCCTGTAGTTTTTTTATTTTATTTTACCTTTAAGTTCAACAAATGGAATAATAACAGCAAAAAACAGCATATGGGGATGGAAACAAGTGAATAAATGTGAGTCAGCACTATAAATAAAAGATGTGGGCAGTGTGTGTGTGTGTGTGTGTGTGTGTGTGTGTGTGTGTGTGTGTGTGTGTGTGTGTGTGTGTGTGTGTGTGTATGTGGTTGTGTGTATGTGTGTGTGTGTGTGTGTGTGTGTGTGTGTGTGTGTGTGTGTGTGTGTGTGTGTGTGTCTAACTATAGCAGGTTGTAATGTCTATAAATGATCCTGCTGTTTTTACACTGTGAGCTCAAATGACGAGGACTAAAATAAAGAAAGTAAACAATATTTACAGAGAAGACACAACTAGACCCAATGTGAATGTGTGAATGTGCTGTTGGGGGATGGACAAATGCGATACATATACAGCTGAAGTCGGAATTATTCGCCCCCTTCATTTTTTTCCCTTCTTTTTTTTAAATATTTTCTAAATGATGTTGAACAGAGCAGGGAAATGTTCACAGTGTGTCTGATAATATTTGTTCTTCTGGAGAAAGTCTTATTTGTTTTATTTTGGGTAGAATAAAAGCAGTGTTTAATTTTTTAAACACCATTTTAAGGACAATATTATTCACCCCTTCAGCAATATTAGTGTTGGATTGTCTCCAGAACAAACCACTGTTATACAATGACTTGCCTAATTACCCTAACTTTACCCTAATTACCCTAGTGAAGCCTTTACATGTCACTGTAAGCTGAACACTAGTGTCTTGAAGAATATCTAGTCTAATATTATGTGCTGTCATCATGATGAAGAGGAAACACATCAGCTATTAGAGATGAGTTATTAACACTGTTATGATTAGAGATGTGCTGGAGAAATCTGCTCTCCGATAAACAGAAAATGGGGGAAAAATAAACAATCAGTCTAATAATTCAGGGGGGCTGATAATTCTGACTTCAGCTGTATATAGATGTGCAGAGCGGATGTGTGTGTGAAGTGCCTTGTTTATGTGGACTATGGGGAAAAGCTGTTCTTAAATCTGCTTGTTTTGGTGCTCAGTTTTATTTTATTGTATTTGTTTCTGATTTATTTTCCTCATTCTGTAAGTGTACGGTTTAAAAGTGCACATTTTCCGGCTTTATGCATGTGTGTTTCTCGAGTCTGCGAGACAATTATTCACAGAGTTTCAGCTGTTTTTTTCTGACGAGTTTGCACAAGAAAGCACTCCCTGTCTCATTTTACAAATGCATACTGCTTTGTTGTTATTATGATTATATACACATAAAAATAGATCCTTTACAGTGTTCAAATATGTGTTTGTCTTATTAATATGATTAAAATGTTGACTTTTAAGATCCTTTAATGGATTTTACACTATTTGCCAGAAGTCTTGTGGTGGACTGCAGTTGTAAGAGCAGCAGATGATAACTGGTCTTCTAGTTGATGATGGAGAAAGTCTTATTTGTTTTATTTGGACTAGAATAAAAGCAGTTTTTATTAGTTTTACCGGCATTTTAAGGTCAATATTATTAGCAAAATTAGTGTTGGATTGTCTCCAGAACAAACCACTGTTATAGGTGTAATAACTCAGAGTTTAACTGTATGCACAGAAATATCCACAGGGTCAGCCTCTGGTTAGCAGGTAGAGCGGCTGCAGGATTGTGGTTTCCTGTATGTAGGCATGATCTGAAATGTCACTTCCTGTTTTGAGAAACACCCACCCAAGTGACTGTGCATGGAAACTCTGCCGCCTCATGTTTCCATCCAGCACTAATAAACACTGTTCTGTGTCTGCCGCTCCTTCATTTATTTCTGCTCTAAGAGCTAAGCTGGGTCCACAGCGAGATAAAACCCTTTCATTGGATATCTTTCATTTTGCATATAGAGATGAGGTCAAAACTATTCGCCTTCCTGTGAATTTTTTCAAATATTTACTGATTGATATTAAACTGAGTTTTTCACAGTATTTCCTATCATATTTCGAGAGAAAGTCTTATTTGTTTTACAGAATTGGGGAAATAGAAATTGTGGAAAAAATATAAAATAATTAAAATTTAACAGGAGGGCTAATAACGCTGACTTTGATTCCATATATATATCATGTTTAAATATATTAATCTTATAATCATAAGAGTATCAGTTTGATATATATGCAATATCACACTCAGTGCGATGTGGCTGTATATCGGCACTGGTGAAAGGCGTGCTCTGGCACGAGGCAGCAGGCTGAGGGTCTTAGTGCCCCAACAGTGCTGATATACAGCCATATAGCACTGCTGTGAGTGTGATATTGTGTTTATACAACGGTCTGCGGCATAATCGTGTGTATAAAAAAGAAAATCAAATATCAAGAGTCTCAAAAATCCTTTTGTACGCGGAACTACTTTCTTCCACCGTTCATTTACATCTGCAGCTGACGTCAGAACAGCAGAAACCGCTGCCCATGTAAACTGCTCAGTTTGACAAATATTGCAGCTGTTGGACAACTTAATGTACTTTTTAGGTGAGAATGTTGTAGTTTAGAATGTAGCTATGCAGTTTATTTATAAGGATAGTGCCTATTTTAAATATTCATAATTTCTAAAAGACTGCACATCGGTGGCCATCAGCCTGTCATACTGAGCAGAGCAAAGACGGTAGACGCCCCGCCACAAGATGGCGACAGAGACCGCATAATAAGCCCTTTTGGAAGTAAAACTGTGTAATTTCAAACTACAGCTGATCAAATCATTATTCAACAGGTAAGTGACACTCTAAGTCCATCTCTCGCTTTTGTATGTTGTAGTGCTGTATTTATACCATAGTAATCTGCTAGTGTTTGCTTTGCTTTGGCTTTTTCAGGGTTAATTATTGTGATCTCCTGACTGCAGCAGAGAAATACTGGGAAATCTCTGTAAACTGGTGGCATTTCATGCTGTTCAGCCTTAAAATGTGAGCAAAATCAGCTGTTCTGTCCTCACTTTAGACATTACGCTAGAGAATCACTCGAAAACTAGCTCTACAGGGATGTTGGTGAATGAGTAACGGCTTCTGCCGTTCTGACGTCAGCTGCAGATGTGAATGAACTGGCGGAATAAAGTAGTTCCTCATACAAAAAAGGTTTTGAGACTCTCGATGTTTGATTTTATTTTTATATACACGATTATGCTGTCAAACCGTTGTATAAATGCAATATCACACGAGTAGCAGCGCCATATGGTGGTATATCAGCACTAGTGGGGCACTAAGGCACTCAGCTTGTGGCTTCGTGCCAACACACACCTCCCACCAGTGGCGATATACAGCTACAACGCACTGCTGCTCATGTGATTTTGCTCATATACAGTATATAATTAATCAAATAATACAAATAAATTAGATAAAATAGAAAATATAACTTCTTATAACTTATTACTCCTTTGAAACTCATTTTAATCATTGTTTAACTGCAATAAGAGCAGTATTAAATAAGACCAAAGCTGTCAAAACAGTAAATAAAATGCTATTTTGAAACTAAACTGAAAGCATACAATACACTCTCAGAAATAAAGGAACGTGAGCTGTCACTGGGGTGGTACCTTATTAAAAGGTACACATTTATACGTAAAGGGTCCACATTGCTACCGCAAACATATAAATTAGTACCTAAACATTTTAAGAGGAACACTTTTGTACTTTATAGGTTCAAATACCTACTTTTGAGGTAATAATATGGACCTTTTAGGTACAAATGTGTACCTCCTGAAAAGGTCCCCCATCCCATGGTCAGTCCGGCTTAGCTTCAGTGAGTAACCAGTCTTGGGCTGCAGGCTGATACGGCTGTCAGTTCTTATAGTCAGTGAAAGGAACGAGCAGATATTAAGCAGACCGTCTACTAACACTCAAATAGAGCATCAAAATAAAGAGTTACCCAAGACTCTGCCTTCTGTAATAATGCAAAACTGAACCTTATCTGTATGACTATGGAAATTCGGTCATGAAATATAATCAGCTAACTGCTCACCGATGAAGAAGGTATCAGGTCCGTCTTCTCCTAAAAGAGACACTGTGTTTGGATCCAGTCGGAGCCAGAGACCCACTGCCAGAACCAGAGAGCCCATCAACTGCAGGAAAAACAGAGAGAAGACATCAATATTGGAGTCTCTGATGATGTGTGTGTGTATAAACAGCACACAGATGATGACTCTTTCAGGCTTTGATCCTAATTGTAGCATTTTGGTGACTGTTGCTTTAAATGCAAATGAGATGCTCTTTAAAAAAAGTGGGCGGAGCTACAGACAGATGTGAAACAGCAGTGTGTGTGTTGTCAGTGCTGTGCATGTGTGCTTCAGTGTGAGTCAGTCTATGTGGCTCCTGTCGCTGTTCATCTAGAACTCCACATCTATAATCCTCTTAGTCTATGCTGACATGATCTTCAGCAGCTCAAACACTCTAATGGCGAATGGACAGACGGCTGCTTCTCACTCAGGCCTGCTGTTTATGCTAATGAGATGGAGAGATGGGCACTAGTGGGCGGGGCTTTCCCCCTCTGATGACACGTACAAAGGGAGAATGTCAATCAAAGTGTTTCTGCATCAAGAACAAACACAATTAACTCATGATCAGCATTAGAGACCGCTGCTGGAGATACACACACACAACTACCAAACAACAATACATGCTGAATTACTTCAAGGATAATTCAGCTGAACTGAAGCTATCCATGTCTGAAACAGCCTGTGCTCTCCGTCTTGTGTTGTTTCTGCAGTTATGGAGAGGTGGCACAGATATTTTCCACTCTGGCAGGATCCTTCAGCTCTTAAATCTGAGAGACGACGGCTGAAGGCCAAACCATGAAAGGAAAAGCAGGCTGTAGGATTCAGTCACTCTTAAATAAACTCTAATTACAGCTAACAAAGAAAGCAGACACTCATCTGTCAGAGCTCGTCCAGAAGACCATCCGTCTGAGTAGACCGCCACATTAGATTTAAAGGGACAGCTCACCCAAAACGGAAGATTCCGTCATTATTTACTCACTAGTCAGCTGTTTCAAACATTTATGAGTAGATATTTTGAAGAATGTTGAACTATTGTGACCATTGACTTTCATAGTATTTGTTTTTACTACTAATGGTTTTCAGCTATCTAGTGAATGTCTTCTTCAACAGAATAAGGAAACTTTATAATCCCTTGAGTGAGAGTTAATAGTGAGTAAATTGAATGTTTGGGTGAACATCCCTCCCGGTGTTACACTTTTGGACTCCTGCCACCACCGGGGCAATTTTTCCAACTGTTGGGCCTAATAAAAGAGTAAAACACACACATCTATAATGTTTCTGGATATATTTCTCATGTAGTGTGTATAGTCGCAAATGTTTTAATGTGCTGGTAAATATAACTGGCTCTAATAAGAGACACATGCTCAATAATCCAGTCCTGCGTCTACATTGGCTTGTTCAAATGTGTATGATGTCCTTCTACGTTTATTCATCGGCTGATGGTGAACTATGTCTACTTTGGCCTTCAGATGGAAAAGCAAATTCACCCTGCAAGACTTCTCAGACACGAGGACTTGTTAAACCGAATGAACACAGTGAAACGCCATTGTTACTGTCCATTTCACTGTGCTTACGAGTGCTCATGACTGTCTGTGCCACTCGACCAATCAAGGAGAAGAACATCTGACCAATCAGAAGGATTATTTGACCATTCAGGGCAGATTTATCTTACCAATCAACGCAGAGCAGAGTCATCTGACCAATTAGAGTAGATTAAAGTGATCTGACCAAAGTAGAGTCATCTGACCAATCAGAGTAAATTACAGTCATCTGACCAATCAGTGTAGAGTCATCTGACCAATCAGAGTAGAGTCATCTGACCAATCAGAGCGGAGTAGAGTCATCAGACCAATCAGAGTAAATTACAGTCATCTGACCAATCAGTGTAGAGTCATCTGACCAATCAGAGTAGAGTCATCAGACCAATCAGAGTAAATTAGAATCATCTGACCAATCAGAGTAGATTAGAATCATCTGACCAATCTGACCAATCAGAGAAGATTACAGTCATCTGACAAATCAGAGTAAATTACAGTCATCTGACCAATCAGAGTAAATTAGTCATCTGTCCAATCAGAGTAGAGTCATCTGACCAATCAGAGTAGATTAGAATCATCTGACCAATCAGAGTAGATTACAGTCATCTGACCAATCAGAGTAGAGTCATCTGACCAATCAGAGTAGATTAGAATCATCTGACCAATCAGACCAATCAGAGTAGATTACAGTCATCTGACCAATCAGAGTAGAGTCATCTGACCAATCAGAGCGGAGTATAGTCAGACCAATAAGAATAGAGTAGAGTCATCTGACCAATCAGAGCGGAGTAGAGTCAGACCAATAAGAATAGAGTAGAGTCATCTGACCAATCAGAGCGGAGTAGAGTCAGACCAATAAAAGTAGAGTAGAGTCATCTGACCATTTAGAGCGGAGTAGAGTCATCAGACCAATAAGAATAGAGTAGAGTCATCTGACCAATCAGAGTAAAGTCAATTGTTTAAGTGTAGAGCCATCTGGCCAATCAGATAAGAGTAAGGCCATGTGACCAATCAGAACAAAGTAGAGCTAGGTGATATGACAAAACAACTCGCACCCCAATAATATAAGTAATCTCATGTTCTCCCCGTGTTGGTGTGGGTTTCCTCCAGGTGCTCCGGTTTCACCCACAGTCCAAACACATGCACTATAGTATGGAATAAAATTACTGTCATAAATATTTTGTGCTAATTAATCACTAAGTGTGCTAATAATAGTTGTGCTGTGATCTTCAGTGTTGTTGCTCGATTTGAACCGTTGATCTTCTGTATCTGCACAGATATATTACTGTAAAGCATCCTGTAGCACATATAATATAAAGGAGAGATCAGTGAGGGCTCAACTCTTTACAAATATTCAATTTTTAACCTATTCAAACCTTTAAATTAACCCAAAATGGTCACTTTAACAGTAATAACACCTCCCATGTCTGCTGGGGAAGTGCCGAGGGGTAAAATCTGATTATATGTCTGTTTAAAAGCAAATTCATGAGGCTGATGCAAGACAAGCTGCACTTTCCTCAGCCTCTCCTCCAGCTGTCACACACACACACACACACACACACACACACACACACACACACACACACACACACACCCCACGGGACACACAGACCCTTAAAACACTCAGTAACCCCAATGCAGTGTAACATCATCCGGCCTGACATCAGCTCTGCCACTCCCTGCTCACACACACACACACTCACGTGCACACACGCACACACACCTCCTCTGGGCATTACGCTTTATCTAGGGGACAAAGGACCAACTGTCTGTCTCACACACATACACACTTGCTAGACAAGACAATGGACGAGTGTGTGTATCTGCATGCCTGTTCCATTTGTATATTACTCCCAAAATATTTGTCCATTTTGAAACGATCTGCATGTGCGAGCTGACATTGGCAAAAACACACACACACACACACACACACACACACAGACTGTTTTCAAAGAATAAACCTGTGAATGAGCCGATAATCCAATATCCGAGAGCAACATATTCATCCACTCATTTTCCTTTAGCTTATTTATCAGAGGTCGCCACAGCGGAATGAACCGCCAACTATTCCAGCATATGTTTCACACAGCAGATGCTCTTCTAGCTGCAACCCAGTACTGGGAAACACCCATACACACTCATTCACACACACACACTCATACACTACGGCCAGTGTAGTTGATCAGTTCCCCTATAGTGCATGTGTTTGGACTGTGGGGGAAACCGGAGCACCCGGAGGAAACCCACGCCAACACGGGGAGAACATGCAAACTCAGAAACACCAACTGACCCAGCCAGCAACCTTCTTGCAGTGAGACGACAGCACTAGCCACTGAGCCACCGTGCCGCCCCACAATTCCATGCTAAAACAAGAGTGACAAACAAAAAAGTACTGCAGAGGTTTTTTCATGTCAGTTAATGTGATGTCAGCACGCCTATTGTGTGCTTTTATAGTTTAATTCACACGCATGGAAAACAGATCAGCTGTCTCAAGTTTAATAAAGCTTTTACAGTGTCCTCAAGTCAAAAATCAAAGCAGATTTTAATGCAATTTCCATTCATCTTGGTAACAACTGGAGTTTTCCTTTGCACTGAGGAAGAAAGCGGCCCGAGTAAACCAGCAGACGCGTCTTTGTTGGTGTTGAACACAATATAAACCGCAGCTCATACGCCTCTAATGAAGAGCTTACTGCAGTGATTTGCTGGAAAACAGGGTGGAACATGTTAAACTGAGACTTTATAAAGACAAACAGAAAGAGGGAAAATAATGAGAGAACTGGTCAAGTCAAACCCAGTAAAAGCTGATTACATCTGCTGCTGGAAAACACACAGGCTCCGGCTGCACAAAAGCCCTTATGTGTGCTTACAGAAGCGTTAGGGTTGCAGAAGCCTCAGTGAAAGTTTGGTCGCATGAAAAAACCTAAGGGTCAACTTAAGGATCTGAAAGGGTCAGTTCACCGAAAAATTAACATTCTGTCATCATTTACTGCTTCCCTATCAGTTTGAGTGTCTATCTTCTATTCACAGCCATATTAACCAGCAACCCAAGAGCGCTCCCTCACTGAAGCTAAGCAGGGCTGAGGCTGGTCAGTGTCTGGATGGGAGACCACACAGGAACACTAGGCTGCTGTTGGAAGTGGTGTTAGTGAGGCCAGCAGGGGGTGCTCAACCTGTGGTCTGTGTGAGTCCTAATGCCCCAGTGAAGGGGACTCTATACTGTCAGTGAGCGCCGTCTTTCAGATGAGACGTTAAACCGAGCTCATTAATAATCCCAGGGCACTTCTGGTAAAGAGTAGGGGTGTAATCCCGGTATCCTGGCCAAATTCCCACTATCAGCCCTTACTGGCCTCCCAACTATCCCCATCCACTGAATAGGCTATATCACTGTCTCTCCACTCCACCTATAGCTGGTGTGTGGTATAGCACTGGCGCTGGTGTCCTGTGGCTGCCGGAGCATCATCCCAGTGGAGCTACACACTGGTGGTGGTGTGGAGAGACCCCCCCCCCCCCCCCCCCTCATGATTGTGAAGCGATTTGGGTGTATGACCATACATTATAAATGCGCTATATGAATACACACTACATTACGTCTTGAACACAAAAAAAGACATTTTGAAGAATGTTGAAAACCAGTAACCATTGACTTTCATTGTAGGAAAAACAAAAACTATGGAAGTTAATGGTTGCAATTTTCCAACATTCTTCAAAATATCTTTTTTTGTGTTCAACAAAACACCATTAGCAGCTTTTGATAAATGGGAGGAGCTACTCTATGCCCCGCCCTCTCTTTGTGTTTTCAGTTGAGTTAACGTCAAACACCCAATAAAAAATGCACATTTCAAAGCACTTCATGAAAGCTTTAAAATAATGTTTCATTCTTGTAACAGTGACAAAAAAACATTATTAGAACATTGATGTGAATAAATGTTAGTGAATGAATGTTATAAAAATGTAACATTAGGCTTAATCCCTTATTTATCACCACAGCGGAATGAACCGCCAACTATTCCAGCATGTTTTACACAGTGGAAGCCCTTCCGGCTGCAACTCAGTACTGGGAAACACCCATACACTCTCACACTCATAAACTACAACCAATGTAGTTGATCAGTTCCCCTATAGCGCATGTGTTTGGACTGTGGTGGAAACCGGAGCACCCGGAGGAAACCCACGCCAACACGGGGAGAACATGCAAACTCCACACAGAAACACCAACTGACCCAGCCGAGACTCAAACCAGCGACCTTCTTGCTGTGAGGCGATCATGCAACTTACTACACCACTCTGATGCCCACAAATAGACTTTATAGTAAAATAAATAATTAAACTACAGTATATTACCACAGTTGATCATTTATTTATTTGTTAATTATGAAAAAATGATCATATTACATAGAAACTTTCACATTAACCACCATAAATATATGATTTTAATGAGTTATCATATACTACTATAAATAAATGATGAATACTATATCATTATAAGCTATCTCATTTATAAAATCTGTCCATTTACAGTTATTTACATGTAATAGTGCAGCGTTTTCCATGTGCAATAACTGAGAAATGACGTATAAAATGCAGTGAGCGCATAAAAACCCTCTCCATCACCAGTTTTCCACTTCTTTTCCAGTCCTTTTCATCTGCCAACCTTAGGCGCGCACGCACACACACACACACACACACACACACACACACACACACACACACACACACACACACACACACACACACACACACACACACACACACACACACAGAAGTGCACGCATATGCACAAGGGTGTTTCAGCCACTATGGGCACTCCTGACCCATGTGGACTTGTAAAAGGTAAACTCCCTCGGTCATAACAGCTCAGATAAACTCATGAGTATATTTAATTTGCCTGCTATGAAAGTTCATCTACAGGCCTGTCATGATTATGAAACTTGCCTGACGATGCATGATAATCATAAATAATACTGTGATTATGGAGATTAACTGTCTGTTCTGGGTATGAATGCACACACTGCTGCTTTGTAATTATATTATCTGAACTATTTTGACTTGTTTGACTTGTTTATTATTCCTAGAAGTAATATATTAATTCATTCATTCATTCATTTTCGGCTTAGTCCCTTTATTAATCTGGTGTCGCCACAGTGGAATGAACCACCAACTTATCCAGCATATGATGCCCTTCCAGCTGCAACCCATTGCTGGGGAACACCCATACACTCTCATTCACACACATACACTATGGACAATTTTAGCCTACTCAATTCCCCTATAGTGCATGTGTTTGGACTGTGGGGGTAACCGGAGCACCCGGAGGAAACCCACGGGAACGCTGGGAGAACATGCAAACACAGAAATGCCAACTGACCCAACCGAGGCTCAAACCAGCGACCTTCTTGCTGTGAGGCATCGCCAGAAGTTATATTAATAAAATAATAAACATAGATCACCAGATTGTAATATTTAGATGATGTTTAAGGAAGGAGACGAGTGTGTGGAAATGGCCCTACTGGGAGACTCAACCACCACTGCTTCACTTCACACACACACACCCACACATCTCCGAAGACCTGAAGTCTTTTAAACGCCTAATGGTGTTCACCACAAAGCCACTCCTGTGCTGCCGGCATCATAACTCCTGCTCCTCTTCCTCCACTAATGTGCTTCTCTCTGCGGATGCACTCACACACTGCTGCTGATTAACAGATACTCTATGAGCCCGGTCAACTTTGATTTATAACACTGACCCATAACGCTCAACTCCTGGACTAATGACTGGACATGTTTAAATGTTTATTTATTAGATCTGAACATGGTTTAAAGGGTCAGTTCACTCAACAATGCTCATTCTGTCATCATTCGCTCATTATTCACTTGATGCAAAACAACATACACCGCAAAAATGCTTCTTGATTTAAGCATATTTAGATACTTGGATGAGAAACAAGACACAAGAAGATACCGGACAGAAGACTTGTGCTGGATCTCAGTTGTAAGAGCAGCAGAAGGTGGATTTATCTGCTGATCTGCATCCCAATCATCACCAATACTGCAGAAGACCTACTGGAACCAGCATGGACCAAGATTCTCACAGAAATCAGTCAAGTTTGGTGAAGGAGACATCATGGTTTGGGGTTCATTCAGTATGGGGATCTGCAGAGTGGATGATCAACATCAACAACCTGAGGTGTCAAGACATCTGTGCTGCCCATTACATTACAAACCACAGGAGAGGGACAATTCTCCAGCAGGATAGCGCTCCTCATACTCCAGCCTCCACATCAAAGCTCCTGAAAGCAGAGAGTGCTCCAGGATTGGCCAGCCCAGTCACCAGACATCAACATTATTGAGAATGATGAAGGAGGAGGTGTTGAAGATGAACACAGAGAGTCTTGATGAACTCTGGGATCCTGCTGAAGGCTTTCTTCTTCATTCCAGATGACTTTATTAATCAGTGATGTGAGTCATGTCAGAGATGTATGGATGCAGTCCTCCAAGCTCATGATGGAGTCAGACACAATATTCATTCTGTCTCCACTGCAGCAGGACTTTATATTCTATACTGGACATTATTTCTGTTCAGTGATGAGACTTTAGTCTGAGCAGAGTCAGACCGCACTGTCCTCATCAAATCAGTCAACATCAAGACATGATCAGATTTACTGAGCTCAAATCAGCAAAATCTAGAGGCCTTCACCTTTCATAGAGACACTTCTGACACCAAATCAGCAACTAGAAGTCCAGTTATTATGTGCTGTTTTTAAAACTTGGATAGGCAACAACACTTTTGTCAGGTATTTTGAAGAATGCTAAAACCTGTAACCATCGACTTCCATTAGTTTTTTTCTACAATGGAAGTCAATGGTTACAAGTTTTCAGCATTCTTCAAAATATCTTCTTTTGTGTTCAACAGAAAGTAGTTTATAACCACTTGAGGGAGAGTAAATAATGTTTTGTGTGAACTGCCCCTTTTTAAGGAACCTAACTGTTCACTAATAATAGCACGCAGCAGCTGCGGAGCCAAAAATAATAAATCTGTTTCCCTTTTTCTGTCTGAGGCTCAACAGCCGGATTATTCCCATCGCAGAACAGCGCAGGCTTTTAGTTTGTTGTGCTGTGTGTGTGTGTGTGTGTGTGTGTTCATGTGTTATTGGAGACACTTTTTATCTCACTCCTGCCTTCCGGTTCTTGGTTTCATCTGACAGTCTACAGATGTACAATCTGACAGCGCTGTTAATAATTGATTAAATCAATTCAGCACTCATCGGAGGAATATGATTCACGATATCCCGTCTGGATTTATAGGTAGTGCTGCATACACAAATAGCAAACAACAAACCAAATGTCTGTTTCCTTTTAAGTAAGACAATACATTTTTATTTCAATATAATTTAGCTTAAAGTGATTTATACAATCTCTGGTGTCTCTAGTGTGTGTGTTTGAGCTGAGAACAGCACACAGATGATGTTCTCCAGCTCTCTGAAACTGACCCTAGCAGGCTTTGATCTTAATTGTGGTGTTTTGGTGACTGTCGCTTTAAATGCAAATGAGATTGAGCTCTTTTCAGAAGAGGGCGGAGCTACAGACACCTGCGTGTCAGCATAGTGGCCGATTCAAACACTCTAATGGCTAATGGACAGACGGCTGCTTCTCACTCAGAGCTGCTGTTTATGCTAATGAGATGGAGAGATGGGCACTAGTGGGCGGGGCTTTCCCCCTCTGATGACACGTAGAAAGGGAGAATGTCAATCAAAGTGTTTCTGCATCAAGAACAAACACAATTAACTCATGATCAGCATTAGAGACCGCTGCTGGAGATACTCACACACTGCTGACATACGACTATATTTAAACCCCTAATAAAAGTGATTTTTGCATAATTGGATAGTTTATGCAAACTAATAAACTAATAATAATAATAACAACAATAATAATACTAATAATAATACTACTACTACTATTATTATTATTAATAATAATAATAATAATAACAACAACAATAATAATAATACTAATAATAATACTATTATTAATAATAATAATAATAATAATAATAATAATAACTATAATAATAATAATAGTAATAACAACAATAATAATAATACTAATAATAATACTATTATTATTATTAATAATAATAATAATAATAATAATAATAATAACAACAACAATAATAATAATACTAATAATAATACTATTATTAATAATAATAATTATAATAATAATAATAACTATAATAATAATAATAGTAATAACAACAATAATAATAATAATAATTACAACAATAATAATAATACTAATAATACTACTACTATTAATAAAAAAAAAAATTAAAAAAATAATAATAATAATAACAATAATAATGATACTTCTACTATTAAAAAAATAAATAATAATAATAATAATAAAGCAAAATAATATTAATTTCTGAATATTTTTTATAGTGCACGAAGGAAAATTGCATACTGCATCTTTAATATTTAACTGAACTCAGAATATTCCTTAATGACTGTCACTGGATATAATTAACAAACAGTCAACAAGCTAACAACAAACAAACAAACCGTTAGCGATCATGAGCGATAGCATCAGCCAGATTAGAGCCGCTCTAAACAGCTCAGAGATCAGTTTCCTCCATAATTTCCGCTCTCCGTCCTGCTCTGTCTAGTCGGACTGTGCCCATTTTCCATATCTGAGCTGCCAGCTTGACAACCAGAGGTTATAGGCTGGAAAAAAGGCACTATTTAGGTTTTTGTGTCAAACCGAACAAAGCCGAGCTCCCGTGCAGAGATTTCCTTAAATTAATCAAGCTATTCCAGCCACAGCTGGAGGAGAACTGCTAATCCAAGATTCAATATCTGCTTCTTCTGAATTATGGGATTAAGGGTTGACATCTTCAGTGCTTTGATAAAATCCATACAGTGGATAACAACAACTGCACTGTAAAAAATACTGTATTTTAGGTTTATTAGTGGTGGTGAACTGCATTATGGGATGTTGATCTCTGCTCTGTCCACTCCTGATGCTCATAATTCAACTCTACACATTAACAAAGTGACTTTTATTGACATTTTAGTGGTTTGAGATAATAATATGTAGAGGAATAAGAGTGTAGATTAGCAGAACATGTGCTGCACTGTATTACAAGCTTTCTGTAGAGAAATATACAACACCAGCACACACTATACAGCACTTTATATGTCACTTTTGACAACTTTTCAAGGTTAAAAGTTGTTGGGAGAAAGATCAAAGTCCTCAAACCAGAAAAATGAGGAAAAATAAAACCATGCATCACAAAATAAAGAAAACTGCTAATTAGCTCCAGGAGTGTGTTTGTGGGAACTTTGACCATTCTGGATCATTTTGAGGAACATCATTAAGGCACACACTCTCTATTCAGCTATTCATTCAGGTTGAGGTCAGCACTGAGTCCAGGCCAGTCCATTTCCTCCACACCATCTTACACATCCATGTTTTAATTGGGTTTGCTTTCTCTTCTGTTAAAGAAGCAGACATAATATCTTCAGCTCTTCTTTCAACAAGCTCCAGGAGTGTGTTTGTGGGAATTTTGACCATTCTGGACCATTTTAAAACACAACATTAAGACTCAAACTCTCTGCTCTGTTTTATCCAAAGGCTGTTTATTCAGGTTGAGGTCGGGACTCTGTGCAGGCCAGTCCATTACTTTCACAAACAGCCTCACATTATAAATCCCCCTTCATTAAACGTTCCCTTGGCACAATGCAGTCAGGTCAGTATAATGTATGGGTCTGTTTACACTTGGTCACGTCATTAATTGTTTCTGATCAGACAAGCTATCTGATTAGGATATAGGCAGGTGGAAATACCCTTCGAAATGCATTTGAGATGTATATAAATATGAGTGCTCATAGCACTTCAGGAGGTGTTCTCCAGATGAAATTGCACAGTTCTAAATGTGTATGGTTGTCAAAACCACATATGTTAATTTTACACCTCCCAAAATGTAAAAGATAAAGGTGAGAGCGCAGGTGTTGTGAGCAATAGGAGTGTCAGATATACAAGCGCAAATGCATAAGCAACAGAAGGCCACAGATGACAGACTGAGATGTTTGTTTTGTTTTATTTACATTTTTTAGTTTGGCTTTATTTTTAATCGTGAAATGATGAAATTAAATTGTTAAATTAATATCAGATAGCAGCTGTAAGAACAGAGACGCAGCGCTGTAGTGTTTCTCTGTGAAAATAATAGAAATCTATAGCGTTTTTACAAGGTTTTGTTTACAAAGACACATAGTTTTTATGTTTGGGAGAGAGTATGTTACACACACATTCATGTTTTAGAATGATGTCTATATGGCAACAGATGGTTCATTTCGCCTATAAATTAATCACAGAGACTTGTGTGCTAATAATGATGCTTTACAGCCTCCATATCAAATAATATGAGAGCCAAATACGATATATAGCATATGTTTCTGTTAATAATAATATTAATTCAATTAAATGTAGTATATCTAGTCAAATAAACCTAACTTAATTTGCATATCACTATATTTAAGATCATAATGGCTTTAATGAAGATGCATTTCTATCCTTATTTATTTATTACCTCAGTGTTCTCTGTCTTGTAGCCATTCCCTGTGTGCTGTAATGTCCAGTCTAAGTTTAACAGTTTGTTTATAGGTTAGTAGTCTGAGCTGTTTTCTTTTCTTTTTATTTAAACTGAACTCTTTTGGTTTCTGCATTTAGTTCCTCACACCAAACCAGACAGACCCGTTCTTTCACAAATGTTTGTATAAGCGTCTACATGCAGAGATGCTGGATTTTACACACCTGTGGCCACGGAAAGGACCAGAATTAAGCTTGTTCTTTTCACTGGTGTTTCTATTTTTGTAGCTCCACACTGAACTATATCAAATAAATGAGACTAAAGCTTAAGCAGTGGTCATCTGGATGGTCTAATAGGGAGGAATGTGTCTTGCATTGCCACCAGAGCTTTGGCATTTGTGCTGGAAAGTTGTGGAATTTCTTCACAAGGCGCTTTTAAAGCACTGAAGCACATTGCAGATGGAAAAAACTAAAGCAGGAGCTGCCCTTGACTGAAGTGTGCATGTTTGGGATCGCTGTTTGGATGAGCTCGGATAAATGAATGCTTGGAATGAAAGTCTGCAGCAGGATTTATTTTCCACTCAGACACTGGTAGTGAATGTCATGAGTAGCTATATGTAAACTGCCATTGCTTACATTTCTGAAGAGGAAACAGTGAAATCTGTGGTTGTAAGGACTTTCCTATAAAGTAGTATTGGCTTCATTGACGGAATTTAAATTAGCAGCAAAAAAAAAAAGCAAATACATAAATATTTAAATACTTTTTTTATATTTATCATTTAAATTTTTTAAGATATTTTTACATTTTATATTTTTATATTTATAAATATTTATAAATATGTATTTAAATATTTTTATAAATAAATAAAAAAGCATAAATATTTTTATACTTATATGTGTTTATATTTATATTTTTATGTTTATAAATTCTTATTAAATAGGTATTTAAAATATTTATATAAATAAATAAAAATATGTATAAATATTTGTATATTCATAATTTATATTATTTTTATATTTACTTTGTTATATTTATATTTTATATCTATAAATGCTTATTAAATAAGTATTTAAATAAATAAATAAATAAATATTTGTAAAAGTTTTAACATTTATAATTTATGTACAATTTATATTTATATTTTATGTATTAAATAATTATTTAAAAATGTATTTAAATAATAAATAAATATTATCAATATTTAAATACTTATACATATTTTAATATTTATAATTTATATTTTTTATATTTACATTTATAGATATTTTTACATTTTATATTTATTAATATTTTTTGTTTTATAATTACTATTATTATAACATATTTTTTATATTTATATCTTATTTGTATAAATATTTATTTTATATTATTTAGATATTTTTATGTTATTCATATTTATTTTAGATTATTATTTATATTATATTTATTAAATAGTCATTTAAATATGTATATAAATGATATGTAAATATTATACATGAATGTTTTAATATTTATACATATTTTTATATTATTTATATCACTTTTTATATATTTATTTGTAAACATTTTATATTGGATATTTATCTTTAATGTTTGTTTTATATTTATAAATATTTATTTAATTATTTGTAACACTTCAAAACAATGGTGCTTTAGGTGGTTCATGTATTTTCTAACAAGAAAAAAAACAATGCACAGTATATTTATTACAGTATTTATTCATTTATTCTCGTTAACATTAGTTCATGAGAATAAAGTTGTGAATTGTTACAGCATTAACTAATGTTAATCACATCTTTGGATCATAATAATGCATTGCTAAATGTTGACCTATGATTATTAATAAATGCTCTGCAAGATTTTGACTAATTGACTAATTGTTTTAAGTAATGCATTAACCCTTGTGCAAATGTAAATAGTCTTGTGAGAAATGCACCAAAGTCACTGAGAAAAACTAATCTGCTGCTGTTTTTCTGTTTCCACGTGTCTTCTGGAACTGCAGCGCGTTAAACTCTCTCAGCCACCGTAGTAATAGTCAATGAACGAACGAACGCGTGAAAGCAGTGAATAACCTGCGCTTTCAGAGAGGAGACAGATACAAACATCCAGCGCCAGTGTCCGCGGCTGCTGCCCGCCAAACAAACACACGCTCCGGGGAAAAAGGGGCGGATTTTCCCCTGTGGAAAATCTGATTTGAGTCGTACAAACACTGACTCTCAGACTCCCTCAGATACAGGCTTTAAAGCCCAGCAGTAAACACACACACACACACACACTGAACAAATACATGACCTGTAGGTGCACGCAGAACTGACCCTATGATTACACGATGCTATATATATATTAACTCCGCACAATAATGCTACGATATATTCGCTCTTCTTAATGTAACCTCAGAAAAGTATTGTAGTTAAACTCTGAACAGGTAAATCATATGATCAGCCAATGACTATAATAGAGAACATCACACTGCTGACAGTCAATAACATCAGGCTGGAGTTGTTTTCAAGTCATTCTTACATGCGATTTTACACACAATATTCAACAATATCATCTCATAACTCATAACAGCACCACATTGTTATTAATCTGTGGTAACCTTTTTTAAATTCACTACTGTATTATTGAACACTCCAGTGTTGTGAATGTGTGAATGTGTGTGCAGTCTGCGTGACTTACCCAGAATATAAAGTTGAAGATAAAGAGCAGGAATTTGACACATTTCATTCCTCCCTCGACTTTACCCATGATGACTGAAGAAGAAGAAGAAATATAAGAAGAGTCCGGTTAGAGAGAGCGCGCGCGTGTGTGTGTGTGTGTGTGAGTGGAGGAGATGCTGCGGAACTGCCCGGGCTCTGTCAACATCTGCACAAGCCACGCCCATACCCACGCCCCTAAACAGACTGTGGGCGGGGCTCGAATGGGGGTTCGGGAGGGACAATTCGACACACACACACACACACACACAAACACACACACACACACACACACACACACACACACACGCGCTTCTTTGACGGCCAAAGCAGAGACTTTTACTTTTAAAGACTGTTTTATTGAACACTCCTGTTGAAAAATAACAAAATGCAAACCTAAAACAACCATTTTATCTTCAAGTTAGGTGACTTTTTACTTTAATACAACCTGTACATAATGTTCATAGTACATCCATCTGTAAACATCACCATAGTTTTTCTGTAACTGCACTTTATACCTTATTCCTGCACTTGCTGCTATTGGACTGCTGGTTAGACCTGAACTGATGATTTTTTTCTGAATGTTAACAAAGTTTTTGTGTAAAAATACACTCATTAATTCCTAAAAACACCACAAATGTCTTTGATATACTGACAGCAGGGGCCAATCTTTGTCACCATAGATTATGATGCAAGTTAAATCCACATTTTGGTTGTAGTTTACACATTATCACACATTAGTGCTTGCCTCGCTCATTGTTGTCATGAGTTTTTAATTAAATGACTAGTTTCTTCTTCTGTATTGTTCATGGAGATCAACGCTGAAATTGGTCACAAAAGAAGATGAGGTGTCCTGACCAGCACTGCTCCAGTCAGAGACACCAGCAGCTGCACAGAGACAGACAGAGGCTGCAGCACTGAGGACCGTCCATCTCTACAGGTACAGAGAGGGTTTTAGTTCTTACCTTTCGCAAATGTTTGACATTAGGAATGTTTCTGCAGAAGACGAGTCAGTGTTTATTTTAATGCAAACTATTATTTTGTAATGTAAATATGTGAATGTATAATTTTAAGTGCTTTAATATATGTTTATGTATGTATATAAATAAATACATGTTTAAATACATATGTGTGTGTGTGTGTGTTTTTGTTCCTCTGTGCGGGCACCACAGTAAAAATTCGGATAGGGCACCCTTTTGGCCAGCAGCGGCCCTGGTCCAAACACATGCGCTATAGGGGAGCTGATCAACTAAACTGGCTGTAGAGTGTTTGTGTGTGTGTGAATGAGTGTGTATGGGTGTTTCCCAGTACTGGGTTGCAGCTGGCAGGCCATCCGCGGTGTAAAACATATGCTGGAATAGCAGGCGGTTCATTCCACTGTGGTGGCCCCTGATAAATAAGGGACTAAGCTGAAGGAAAGTGATTGAATGAATGTGACAGGCACTCTATATAAAGCACAGGTGTCAAACTCAGTTCCAGGAGGGCCGCAGCTCTACACAGTTTAATTCCAACCCTAATTAAACACACCTGATCAAACTAATTGAGTCCTTCAGGCTTGTTTGAAACCTACAGGTAAGTGTGTTGGAGCAGGGTTGGAGCTAAACTGTGCAGGGCTTCGGCCCTTCAGGAATTGAGTTTGACACCCCTGATATAAAGGATTTACATAATGCTAAGGGTCCACATATAATCAATTATATCTACAGTTAATTAGCAAAATCTGTGTGTCTGGTTACAGTATTACCGTGTGTGTGTGTGTGTGTGTGTGTGTGTGTGTGTGTGTGTGTTTTGCATTAGGAAATCTCTCGACATTGAAACTCCTCTCTGATTCTTCTGTGACAGCAGGAGGCTTTCAGCTGCAGTACATCTCTGTGAACTCCTCGCTGCTCTTTGACCAACCTGCTGACCACTGCATAATTAATACACCAAACCCACTGCTTTTGTTTACAGCTGTCTATTTATATGCTTACTTTAATCACTGGTGCAATAGTGAAGCAAGTAATGCTCACAGATTTAGACATGGGCCTGTGAACATTACTGAAACTCAATTTGTCCAATAAGTGTTTAACAGTGTGTTGCAGTGTTTCAACGTCATTGAATAAAAATCAATGTTACAATTAATCTACAAGCAAATAATTGCAGTTATGAGCGCTCTGCAATTGTGCAGGGTGTTTCTAAAATTACAGTCACATCCTATTGATTGAGTGATGGTGTAAGAACCCAATGTGCACACACAGTCTGACGCCATACACTGATTACACCACAGCAGCTTCCATTATTGACAGCATCTCTGCAGACAACACTTCTGTATTTTGAGCATGAATTAATACTACTGTTATAGTAATATTGAATATATCAGTGTTGGGGGAAGTTGCTGTTGAAAGCAATGCATTACAATACTTAGTTACTCCTCAAAGCAGTGCCTATCTGCATTACTCTTTGGTCAGTAAAGTGCTGCTACTGAGTTACTTTTGCTTACCTGTCTGAGGCTTGACCTCATTCAGAGCTCTGCAATGAACAACACACTGAATAACCTTCATTTACCTTTAAAACACATCAGTATAATGATAATAATACAGGATACTGTGATCTTCAGAGATCTTCCTGAGCCAGAGCTCTACATGCCGTATATACAGATGAGCTGTTACTTAGAAAGTATTATTATTACATAACTCGAGTTATTTGTGATGCATTACCCAACACTTATTATAGCTATCGAAAATAAGACCAAATCTATTTATACACACTCATCTTACTAGTACCGGGTTGGACCCCCTTTCAGGAGTCTCCCCCACACCATTACACCACCACCACCAGCCTGAACCGCTGATACAAGGCAGGATGATCCATGCTTTCATGCTGTTGAGGCCAAATTGTGAGCCGAGCATCTGAATGTGTCAGCAGAAATGGAGACTCATCAGAGCAGCAACGTTTCTCCAATCTTCTATTGTCCAGTTTTGGTGAGTCTGTGTGAATTGTAGCCTCAGTTTCCTGTTCTTAGCTGACAGGAGTGGCACCCGGTGTGCTCTTCTGCTGCTGTAGCCCATCCGCCTCAAGGTTGGCCGTGTTGTGTGTTCAGAGATGCTCTTCTGCAGAGCTCGGTTGTAGCGAGTGCTTATTTGAGTTACTGTTGCCTTTCTATCAGCTGGAACCAGTCTGGCCATTCTCCTCTGGCCTCATCAACAAGGCATTTGCGTCCACAGAACTGCCGCTCACTGGATATTTCCTCTTTGTCGGAGCATTCTCTGTAAACCCTAGAGATGGTTGTGCGTGAAAATCCCAGTATATCAGCAGTTTCTGAAATACTCAGAGCAGCCCGTCTGGCAGCAACAACCATGCCACGTTCAAAGTCACTTAAATCCCCTTTCTTCCCCATTCTGATGCTCACTTTGACCTGCAGCAGATCCTCTTGATCATGTCTACATGCTGAAATGCAGTGAGCTGCTGCCATGCAATTGGCTGATGAGAAATGTGTGTTAATGCGCAGTTAGACAGGTGTACCTAATAAAGTGGCCGGTCAGTGTATGTATACAAACAAACACAAAATTTGATTATTAAAGCTAGTTTTTATTCTTGGTGAGGTAAAACAGTAGTTTGAATGATAAGGGTGAATTATAAAGACGAAAAGGTCTTTAACATGTCATCAAGTTATCCTTGCTCTGAATAATGCTCACACAATTGTTGACATCTAAACACTGAACGACACTTTAGTGATAGTTTTCTATAACACATGTTGAAAATGTAGGATAAATCATCACTTTGTGCTCAGAAGAACAAAATAAATCCATCTTCTTTTTCACCCTATATAAACTCGAGAGTGTAAAGAGCAGCATCACTGAATATATCATCAAATACAGCATAATTATTCACCTGACTATGAAATGTTGATTTTTTTTTCAGATATTTCTCAAATTATATTTAACAGATTGAGGAGTTGTTCACAGTGTTTCCTCTAATGTTTGTTCTTCTGGAGAAAGTCTTATTAGTTTTAT
Organism: Danio rerio; assembly: GCF_052040795.2. NCBI lineage: Eukaryota > Metazoa > Chordata > Actinopteri > Cypriniformes > Danionidae > Danio > Danio rerio. The sequence continues at coordinate 516,280 of NC_141043.1, forward strand.
TTGGGCTAGAAAAAAAGCAGTGTTTAATAGTGTTAAAGTCATGTTAAGCTCAATATTATTCGCCCCTTCAGCAATATTAGTGTTGGATTGTCTCCAGAACAAACCACTGTTATACAATGACTTGCCTAATTACCCTAACTTTACCCTAATTACCCTAGTGAAGCCTTTACATGTCACTGTAAGCTGAACACTAGTGTCTTGAAGAATATCTAGTCTAATATTATGTGCTGTCATCATGATGAAGAGGAAACACATCAGCTATTAATAGTTAAATTATGTTTTAAAATATTAATGCTAAGCAAAATTTGAGAAACATTTTTAAAATTACAATTTTACAGGATGGCAAATAGTTTTGTCTATGTAGTATATAATACATAGTATAGTAGTATACACATGTACAACACTTTATATAGCCCAAAACTCAATAATAGCATGGTTTGTGTTGAAATTAGCCATCTGTGTCTCTCCCCCCTGATGGAGAAGGTGGATGTTTCCAGTTTCAGATTAATGGAGGATCCTGCAGCGTTCATTTGATTATATGCTTTATCAGATTAGTGTGTGTGTGTGTGTGTGAGACCCTTCCGAGACACATGTTCATGTTATTTTCGATCAGAGCAGCAGGGTCCTGCACCGAGTCTCGCTTAATTTACTTTCATTAGCAAACGATCCGAGCAGCCTCTTAATCCAATCCCATAGGAGCTGTAATTCATCTTCAGAGGCTCCAATGTCTCAGGCCTTCTGTCTAAAACAACGCAGATATTAACATGTAACACACACGGTAAGCTCATTGCTTTCCACCACTCGAGTCGATCATCGGAAGCGAATACATGAGTCTGATCTCAGCTGAACTTCAGTGATCTAACAGAATCGATGAGCAGAAACTATTAAGATTACTGATTATTTAGTCTCTTTGGCCTGCTCTATGTGCATATTATTAGATATTTCTTTCTATTATATACCACTGAAGTCAAAATTATTGGATTTTTCAAGCATCTGAGAGTCTCCTCGGCTGTGTTTTGGAATCATTGTCTTGCTGAAATGTCTTCATCTTCATCCTCCTGCTGATGTAGATGTTGGACTGAAGCAGCTGATCTTCATTTACACTGAGGAAGGGCAGAGGCTTGCTGAAGAACTACTGACAGATTTCAGCTGCTGTCTGGCCTTTCCCTGCTCAACTACCTTCCTTTCTTCATGTGTTCAATACTTTTTCCCTGCGTCATTTCAGTTTAATACTCAGAATTTCATTTGTAAGCTAACTAGATTTATTTTCTTTGCATATCTGGATTTCTTTGGTTGACACCAACATCTAGTGAACATCTCAAGTCAACAGCACCTTAAGAAACGTTTTCTGCATCTCTTCAGCAAAATGAAAGCCCAGTGGGACACACATTAGATGTGAATGGTTGTAATAACGGTACAATTATTTAGATGCGATCGCAATTCAGACACAGCTTACACTTGAGAAACGCCTCACAGCTTTTATTTTGACTATACAACAGAAGTCAATGACATGTTGTTCAGGAAGCACCGCTTTTGTCGTGTGTGTGTGTGTGTTGAAGAAGAATAAAAGTGCAGGTTTGGAAACACGAGCGTCAGTAAACAATAACTGAATGTCCATGTTCAGGTAGCGTATCCTTATTAGAAACACACACACACAGTTCATGACTATATTGGTCAGTGTGTGTGTGTGTGTGTGTGATTAACGTCTTCACTAAAGGAAATCAGTGGAAGAAAAGGTCAGCGTTCCGTCTTTTGTGATTCTGAGTTACTTACAAACGCACGTTTAGAAAAGTACTTAAAAATCTATTAACATAAATGCATGTTTACAGCTCAGCAGAACACTCTTACAGGAGATTAAAACAACAGAATCAACATTCAAACCTTGTCAGTAGTTTAAATGACCAGATCTTTCTCTCACACACAAAAACTAAACATTGTTTTAAAGTAAACAATTACACTAATAAGGCAGAACCGTCAGCCTTCCCACAACAATCAAACACTGCCTTACTTTCCAGAACAATCTATTCGGACAGTTCACAACAAGCCATTCTGCATTTAATAGATATCAAACATCCAAAAGATGGACCTCTCGGTCCATAGACATCTAAGAACGGTACAAAACCAGACTAGCCATCAAATACCTACATTAGACGAATGTAGTCAATCATTTTAGCCTATTTGATGACTAGTCAAGATTTGGACTGTTCTTAGACGTCTATTAGATGTTCACCGACAGTCCAAAACAAGACTAGTCATCAAATACACAGATTAGACAAATATAGTCGGTCATCTTGGTGTATTTGAAGACTAGTCTAGATTTGGGCTGTCAGTAAACATCTAATAGACATCTAAGACTAGTCCAAAACAAGACTACTCATCAAATACATAGATTAGAAGAATATAGTCAGTCATCTCAGTGTACTACGATTGACTACATTGGTCTAATCTATGTATTTGATGACTAGTCTTGTTTTGGACTGTCAGTGAACATCTAATTGTCGTCTAAGATCAGTTCAAATCTAGACTAGTCATCAAATACACTAAAATTATTGACTACATTTGTCTAATCTGTGTACTTGATGACTTGTCTAGATTTGGACTAGTCTTAGATGTCTATTAGATGTTCACTGGCAGCTCAAATCTAGACTAGTCTTCAAATACACCGAGATGATTGACTAACATTCCTCTAATCTGTGTATTTGATGACTAGTCTAGTTTTGGGCAGTCAGTGAACATCTAATAGACGTCTAAGAACAGTTCAAATCTAGACTAGTCATCAAATATGCTGAAATGATCGACTACATTCATCTAATCTGTGTATTTGATGATCAGTCTAGTCTTGTACTGATCTTAGATGTCGATTAGATGTTAATTGACAGCCCAAATTTAGCCTTTGTTTTTGTTTAGATGTCCATCAGACGTCTTTTAGACTACTTTTAAGCACAAAAATACTTGCTGGGTTTCTGTTAATGTCTTATAACAAGATCTTCCTCATCTAAACCCTTTATAGAGGGGTCTATCCTTTGAACATCTGCACCAACATAGGTTAAATCTCAGCTTTATCAAACACTGCAAGACTTCTGCATCCATGTGTTCTTGCTGTCCACTCATAACCAAGTTTTTGTCTTATCATTGTTGTCTTTTGTTCATTCATCTCTAAATGTTTGACCTTTCTTCTTTCTCTACAGCTGAAACTTCATGGATGTTCATGATGGTCCACAACTGCTGAACAATCGGTTCTCCTTATCTGAACACCATCGACTCCCTGACGGAAAGTGATGTTTGTTAGCACCGCTGGGGTTTTCTTCACTAATCCACTAAGAATGACATATCCAGCTCTCACGGCAGATATTCCCTGTGTCCTTCATTGGGGGAGTTACATCGCTGTGGTCTGGAAATGCTGACCGGTCTTCCGGGTGGAGTGGGCAGCAGTGGACCTGACCGCCGTAAGGGTCGTGTATTCATCAGTCTGTGACCATGCAGGAACATTTTGCGTGGTTGCCCCAAATTTTGAACCTCACATTGATTCGGATGTGTCTTTTTAAACCGGGTAGCAGCGTTAGCGGGAAATCTAGGTGCACGTGTTTTATTATGACAGACAAGACTGAGAAGACTTGGAGGTCTCGATGCCTCTGCATTAGCAGGCGGTTCTCCTCTTTGGTCCAGGAACTGCTGTGGTGATTCAAAGCGGGGTTGTGCGTTCATTTTAGGACCCCTTCCAAAAAACCTCCCTCTAATACCCCTTCTCAATCCTCGAAGTTCAGACCTTTGCAGGCCTCTTTGTGTGTATGGTCTATGCATCGACCCACGGTTTGGGTCTCGAGAATGTGTGGGAGCTTGTCTGGAAAAACAAGGTTGCATTGTGTCCGTTTCATCCTCTTCAAATGTCTGGTTGCAGCTTTGTGTTTCAGAGGTGTATTGTGGGGACGCGTGTGCACTGGAGTCTTTAGTCCTGAAGGAAGGCTCTCTCAGTGGTTTCCACTCATCGAACGATGAACGCTGGAAGTACTCTTTAGCATTAGGAGGTCTGAAGAAATCCCTGCGCCCTAATAACTTACCTTGCGGAAACTGGCCAGATTCATCCTCTTCAATGTGTTGTTCCTGCATGCAAGGCAAACTGCTTTGTTTGTGATGCAAGACACTGATTTCTGCTGCTTGGAAGTTGCTTTCGTGGAAGTGGTTGGGTCTGGGTTGTTGACTCTGTTCTGTGTGTTCCAGTGAAAACCTTCTGCGGATCCTTTTGGGTAACCCATCCTGCATAAGAGCAACACAAGACTGGCCATGTTCAGCATCATTGCTAAAATCCTGAGGCATCTCTCTGCTGTAGGGTTTATCAGAGTCACACTGAGGCAGATTTCTATACTGCGGATGAAAAGGGTAATCTCCTGAGAACGATTGGGGTGTTGAGTCATAATTCAGCCTCTGAGCTGATGCAATGCCTCTCTTATGATCAATCGGAGCAGGCTCAGGAAAAACGGTTGGATTGTGTGTGGATGGACTGGTGGAGTCATAATGAAAGTCATCAGGCTGAATTGTGTGTGGCTTCAATGCTGATGAACCTCTGAGTGAGGAATCCTCATGTGCAATGTTACCAAGTAGTGCTTGTGTAGAAGACACGTCAGTTTTGCATGGCATCAACTGAGCTTGAGTTTTGTCGAATAACTTGCTTGGCTGCGGCTGTGAAGAGTTCTGGGATGTCTGAAGTGCCTGGTTTTGCTCAGCCTCGTCTTGTGCAGTTAAAAGCCCATCTTGCTGATCTTCTCCCAACTGCTCGTCTGTAGGTTTAGTAGTCTCGCTTTGCACTTTAACACTTGCAGGAGGAGGATGCACAGTAAGACAGTCAGAAACTTGCTCAGATTGAGTGCTGTCCTCCAGCAATGCTCCAGACTCCTGCTGTTCGATCTTTCCTGATTGCCCAGTGTCGTCCTGTGCAGATTTATCTCTCTGTTTTGAGAGTGAATTCGATGAGGAATGGCTTCTCCTGCTATATCTTGAGGGTGAGTCTCTGTGATGGTGACGATGATAACTTTTCCTTGAAGATGTTGATGATGATGATGCTCTCTTTCTGTCTCCGTAACTTCCTCTAGAGGGCCGCTCTGTAGTCGTTCTCCTTCTGTAGTGTTTGTCTGAGACGTCTTTTGAGGGTCTGCCTGTATGTGACGCTCTTGAAGATGATTTCTCATGATGGTGTGACCTGTGCTCGTGTCGTGATTTCATTCGTGAGCTCGGTGTGGACCGTCTACTGTCTGCTTTTTTCTCTGAATGTGAGGATTTGGTGTTCTGTTGATGTGGTGATTCTTCTAGGGTTTCTTTCTTTGGGATTACCGATTTATTTGACGCCACGTTTTTCGTCTCTTGCTTCTGCGCACTTTCTTTTTCGATTCCCTCACACTCTGCGTTATCGACAGACACATCTTGACTTGCTTTTCGACAGATTCGTGGATCCTTATTGTGAATATTCATAGAAAAGTAGGCTGTTGTCTCAATTTCGGTTTCCTCTCTGCCAAACTGCGTCGGTGGCGACATGAGAGCGTCAGAAACTGAGAAATGCGCCATGGAGAGTCCGATGGCTTCCTTCTGAAGGCGTAGGGTTTCTGTCTGCTCTTCGAGCTGCCTTTTCTGCTCCTCGATCTGCCTATTCAGCTCCTCGAGAATCTTCTGCTGCTCGGAGAGAGTCGCCGTTGAGATGTCGTCCTTGTATTTGGATAGGCAGACTGTGGGTTTGTGAGGTATTGCATTATTTGTCAGGTAATTCTGCATCTCTTCAAACACAGACTCATCTTCTGGATCATAGGCGATATCAGTGTTCGCTGTTGGGGGTTTTTCAACACTTTTAGCTTCTGACACTTTGGGTAAATTACTTCTGAGAGTTTCGCCGTGATCAATTGCGCAGTATTCCTCCTCTGGGTCATACGGTCTATCATCATCTTCATTATTAACAACTGAAGGTGGTACTTTAGGCTCCGCAGGCTTAGGTGGACTCAAAGAAACCATTGCTTCATTAGAAACAGCAGGATCATAGTCTTCAGGATCATAAGGCATATCATCGACGCACTTCCCTGCGTCCTCCTGCTGAACATCATCCACTTTCTTACACTCAGTCACATCCGAAAGTGGTTTCTTTTGACCGAATAGTGTGTTCAGTATGGTCTGAAGTGGGGTGGTGGAGTCTTTGGATGTCCCCATGTTGACAGACATGCTTGGTTTTGACACCGGTACAGAAGATGAAGATGGAGATCCACTTGAATTTGAGTTGAGGAAAACATCAGCATCACAAGCCTTCGTGGGATACGGTCCAAGATCATTTATTGAGGTAGGAGTGCTGGATTCCTTGTAAATCAAGGATTTTGATTTCTTCTCAGCAGCATCTTGAGGAGGTCTGTCAGGGTGCTTCAGTTTCTGACAGACTGCTAACCCTATTAGGAGATTAGGGTGATCCTGTTCCAGCCCTAAGAGGAGACAGAGCAAACGATTACATTCATCACTTTTTGAAATTATTACACCTAAACATGAAGCTAAATATTTGGGTTGCATCTTAGATGGTTATTTGACGGGTGAGATGGTGTCTGTTATCTGCTTATGAAGTTGTGACGTATGGAACAAAATCAGTTCCAAAAGTATTGAAATAAAAAGCTTGTCCAATAGGACGAACTTACAAGTGCTTGCATTTTAATCAACCCAAGCTCATTCTGAAAACATAGTCCCACGGACGTTTCTGGAGAAAGTTGAATACGTCCCGGGAGGTACGAACGGCTGCATTTATTTTTTCAAGCGAACGCTACTGGGCAGTGTGACGCTGTTCCCTTTCGCGCTTGCCTGCCGGCCGGCCGGCAGACCGCTTACCTCCTTGTGGAGGGCTTCCCCGCTGCAACCCGTTTGTCCACTCAGCTCAGCGTGTACGTCGGCAGGCTCGAGATGCAGAGAGGGGTCGACCACGGCGATCGGTTTCAAGTCCGGGAAAGAGCGGTTCCAGCAATCAGGTAAGACAAAAACAGAATCCCAAAAATTAAGTGAACGAGTTTCGTAACAGGGTGAGAACACGGTGAAATCCGAAAACGCGGTAAAAAAAATTAAAATAAAAAAATCAGGGCTTTTCTTTCTTTGGACGGCTTTTGTAAACTGTTGCTCGGGTTTAGGGAAGTGAGCGGGCGGGCGGGTCAATCGGTAAAATTGGTTGGGTTCAGGGAAGGAGGAGGGCGGGTAAGCCGATTGGCCGGTCGCGCAGTCAATCATCCGGTCAGACGGACAGCGGCCTCTGGTGGGTTCACGCGAGAACAGCATGGCCGCGGATTCACAAAAACAAAAACTGCAGCCGTCCGTGCCCGCCGGGACGTATTCCGAGGTCTCCAGAAACGTCCACGGGACTACGTTTCCACAATGAGCCTGGGTTGATTTTAATGCCGAGGTTTGTAATTTTAGGTCCTGAAATTTAACATAGTTTTTTTATTTAAATCATGTTATGAGGGGGCGGGGCTGAGAGCCATGGGAACAAAACCAGGCCGGCCGCAGATGAGAAACTCGAATCCCACAGAAGGAGCTCTGGATTATAAGGGAAGAGAGGACCAAGCCCGGACATATCGTTTTACTTTTGCTTTCAGTTTGTTTTATTTATTCATTAAAAACTTATTAAAAGTTTGTCAGTTTTACGCCTCCTTCCCGGCGACCAGGTGGCCGTTATCTTCATTACAGTGGTGCCGAAATCCGGGAGAAGGAGGGACAAGTTGTTACAGTTAACCTGAGCAGGGGAGAAACCCGTTCGTCTGCCCAGTGTGCCGGGGCGGACAAAAGCTTCTGAGGCAGCGCATCAATACAACTAACACAACGTGAGGACGAATTTCTTTATTATGCTGGAGAAAGAAATGTTTTTAATTATCTTTAATTGAACTTTATCTGTTCATGAATCAGTTGTATTTGTATTGCTTAAGGTGAAATATTAACCAAATGTCTTCTCTTGAGTGTGTCATGCCTTGCATGCTAATGAAGCATTTTTGCAGATGAAGCTGATAGAAATGCAAATGCCTGATCGTCTAAAAGAACTTGAGCTCTGCAGCTACACTTCCTGCTAGCAGAGATGAGTTGAAACTGAACACGTTATATTTGCAGTTGGGAAGTCTTATGCTTTAGATGTTGTGCAGAGAATTTGTAGAAAAAGAGGAAGTATGTATGGGTGCGGCCAATGCAGAATGACTGACAAGTAATGAATTCCACTAAACTCCACCTGTTAATAAGAAAGTTGGAGTCAGGAATAAATGTTTTTGCGCACCTCCTGAATGCAATTATTGCATTGCATTGAGCATACCAGAAATATGTGAATCTAATTTTATTATTTGTATCCAATAAATTACTAATATTTTTCACATTGAGGAAAACCCTGTCCTGACCTTTTTTATTGAACACGGATATTCCAACTGTTACCGTGTGAAAATCCCGGGTGAATGTTTCAGATTCAGTGTGCAATAACCTTTAGTGTGTGATATATATATATCTGCATGGCATACCTGGTCCCTCAATAGGAAGAAGAGCTGCAGGGATGGATTGTTTACTGCACAGTGGAATGAGGTAAAGATCCTTGATGTGTTTACAAATATTAGACACGACCCCAAATCTCCTACGACTATTGAAATATGAAAACAGCGACACATATGCCACCTCCTCTTCATCTGACGCCGGATGGAAGCGTATTAAGGACAGCTCCTGCATTCACAGAGAGAATGCATTTAGGCATTTACAGAAGTAATAGCTTCGTATTTTCAATAATAAATCTGAGGTGGTGGGATTACCTTTGCCTCTGAGGTCTTAATCAGGTCAACATATTCCCATACAGTCTGAGGTAATATTCTGCCTCCAATGTGTATAGTGTCTGGTAACTCCTAAACAGAGAAAACAGAACGTGATAACCATCTGTCACATTTATATCTAATACACTATCATTTATAGCTGGTCATATATTGTGTAGTTATGAGTGTGCAGGTGAGTGGGTTTGACAAACCACCAGTAGGATACACTTATTCCTCTCCTTGTGCACCAGACACATTATTAGAAACCCTTCTGATTTTTCTATGTTTGTTTTTATAGTTAAGTTTATTCATATTTTGTTTTATCCTCTATAGCTATTCTCTAAATACACTCACCGGCCACTTTATTAGGTACATCTACTCGTTAATGCAAATGTCTACTCAGCCAATCACAGGGCAGCAGCTCACTGCATTTCTGCATGTAGACATGGTCAAGAGGATCTGCTGCAGGTCAAAGTGAGCATCAGAATGGGGAAGAAAGGGGATTTAAGAGACTTTGAACGTGGCATGGTTGTTGCTGCCAGACGGGCTGCTCTGAGTATTTCAGAAACTGCTGATCTACTGGGATTTTCACGCACAACCATCTCTAGGCTTTACACAGAATGGCAGTTCTGTGGGCGCAAATGCCTTGTTGATGAGGCCAGACGTCAGAGAAGAATGGCCAGACTGGTTCCAGCTGATAGAAAGGCGTCAGTAACTCAAATAAGCACTCGTTACAACCGAGCTCTGCAGCACACCGGGTGCCGCTCCTGTCAGCTAAGAACAGGAAACTGAGGCTACAATTCACACAGACTCACCAAAACTGGACAATAGAAGATTGGAGAAACGTTGCTGCTCTGATGAGTCTCCATTTCTGCTCACACATTCAGATGCTCGGCTCACAATTTGGCCTCGACAACATGAAAGCATGGATCATCCTGCCTTGTATCAGCGGTTCAGGCTGGTGGTGGTGGTGTAATGGTGTGGGGGAGATTTTCTTTGGGTCCATTAGAACCGATTGAGCATCAACGCCACAGCCTACCTGAGTATTGCTGCTGACCATGTCCATCCCTTTATGAGCACAGTGTCTCCATCTTCTGATGGCTACTTCCAGCAGGATAACGCAGCATGTCATAAAGCTCAATCATCTCAGACTGGTGAACATGACGATGAGTTCACTGTACTCAAATGGCCTCCACAGTCACAAGAGCTCAATCCAATAGATCAGCTTTGGGTTGTGGTGGAGATTGGCATCATGGATGTGCAGCCGACAAATCTGCAGCAACTGTGTGATGCTATCATGACAATATGGAGCAAAATCTCAGAGGAATATTTCCAGTAGCTTGTTGAATCTCTGCCATGAAGGATGAAGGCAGATCTGAAGGCAAAATGGGTCCAACCCGGTACTAGTATGGTGTACCTAATAAAGTGGCCGGTGAGTGTATATAATTAGATTTGGTCTTTTTTTTATAACTATGATAAGTGTTAAGAGTAATTCATCAGTTCGGTTCTCAGAAGATCACACTATCCTAAACTATTATTATTTTTGCGTTTAACGGTGAATGAAGGTTATTCAGTGTGTTGTTCATTACAGAGCTCTTCTATTAGAAAATACAAAAGAAAACAGTTCTGAAAGAGATCAGCAGCCTCTGCAGGTCAGAAAGAGTAATGCAAAAGTAACTTAACAGTAACGTAACACATTAGTTTCCATAAACAATAACTAAGTAATGCAACTAGTCACTGTTTTGGGGAGTAACTCAATATTGTACTGCATTCTTTCAACAATAACCTAATAATTTCCATATCTAAAGCTGCCAGTGTTTTTACTTCTTATTATACTCCATAATTTAGACTCTTATTGATATTAGTTTTGTATTAAGGTCTGTATAGCCTTGTATGTGACAAATAAAATTTTGATGCACATAAAAATAAAATAATCTAAAGACCAACCTCTTTCAGGATGTCAGGACAACCAGATATTAGATATCCTTTAGTTACGAACTTGGCCACAGTCGGCATGTTGAGAAAACCTTTCCATAAAATGCTCTGCTTAGCTAGAAACTGTCTGGTTCCTTTATCACAATCTGCCAGCCTTAAGAGAGAGAGAGCGAGAGACAAGATTATAATAAATGAAATAATAACATCATAAATAAAATAGAACAATAATACATTGAGTGCTGGGGAAAATTAATGGCATCCAAAATAAAAGTTTCATTTTTGGATGCGATTAATCTTTGACCAGCACTAAACAAATTATGATTTACTTGAGGATTTTCAAACACGAACCTTGTATTAGACGCATATGAAGTGTGCAGAGATGATGGCGAGGGCTTCATGAGGATGGATTTAGGCAGACGCACAGACACCGGCGTGGGCTGCGTCTCATTTACAGCTTCAGTGGTGTTTCTTGCTGGATTAGGAGTCTGCAGCGATGTGGAGACAGACTCTGTTCCAGGAGATGACGCAGTTTTGTGATACTGTGCTGTTCGAGGGTCTCTCCCAGAGATGGACACCAGGGGAACTGCAGGAATGACGACCGGAGAGTAGTCTACAGTGTGTGTTTTTGATTCCACATCCTCCGCACTGGGAGAAGCAGGAGACTCCAGTTCACTACAGTCCAGGGCTGCATCCGTCGGCTGAACTACACGTTCAGAGCTCTCCCCTTCTACAGTTTCTGTCTTCATCTTGGGCTTGATGTCACAGTTACCATCAGTGGATGATTGACCTGCAGTTTGAACACATAAAAGCAATATACTGGGGTGAGGATATGGTGTGTAACTTTATTATTATTATGTGCATTTTTAAACACTAGGGCTACTAAGGCTAGGGCTGGGCAATATGGCAATCTCCAAAATTACTTTCCACATTACCAAAAATAACCATAGTTAGTGAGCTCACACTGCTAGATTTGTGCTGAACATTTCATCTGTGCATGTTATCAAAAACAAAACAATGGTTCGTCTTTGTAATCTGATATTGAAATCTGAAAATGCACGTCATACTTGAATATTAGTCTCCAATACTTTATAATATTTCCAGTAAAACAGATGTGATTGTTTAAATGTGTGTGTGAAGATCATACCTGTGCATATCCTGCATTTAAGGTCAAAAACATGCAGCTTGTGTTCTGCTGTGGTGTCTTTCAGCATGCTGCTCATCCCGTGAGGAGAATCTGAGCTGATTTCCCTCTCCTCGGTCTGCTTCAGTGGAGACGCTGATGACTTCTCTTCCTGAAAACAGACACAAGATTTCGTTTTCACACATGATTGTTCATAGGAACGAAGCAATGCTCTAGGACAGGGCTTCACAAAGTCTGGACCAGCTTCATTACATATTCCAATGGCACTAATAGTGTGTAAGCGATGAAAAGTGCTTTGAATTACACATGGTAACCTCAATGTTTAACACTAATCACTAATTAATCGTTAGTACAAATGACAAATGTTCCCTCATCCCAAAAGGAAAAAAAAAACAGCAACAATCAAGAACGCATGAGTATATGCTGGCATGGCTTTGCAATCAATAAATGTGATTATAATGGAAGTCAATGGGGCAACAACAACGCCAACAAACAGAACATAACCAAAGGGGAGTCCATTTGAAGAGTTAAAGCAAAGGGCCACTTTTGCACAATAATAATGTATTTTTAATGGAAATGGTATTTAGTTTAGTAAATAATTGATTTACATGTGTGTATGTTTATTAAGCCTTTGACATTTGTGTGTGTGAACTGTCCCTTTAAGAAACTCACTGTGGGCGTATCTGTGTTCATGGACTCCTTCTCTGCAGCAGCAGGAGGAGGGGAAGGTGTTGCTTCTTCCATGTCTACAGAAAGAAAGGACGATTCTTCCTTCATAGAGATCTGAGGTTCAGGGTCTGCAGAGGTCTCCTGTCAAAGACGAACAAACTGGATGAAACACTCTGCAAGAACTTAAAGTACACATGAAATCAAAACAAGCCATAGTGATGTTGTTAGCTGACATTGCTGAACAGTTCATCTGTGCATGTCATTAAGACAAAAAAACAATAGTTTGCTCTTGTTGTCTTTAATTGCAATCTGTAAATGCACTTCCTGTTTGTGTTCGGTTCAATTGTCAGAGCAGGTCTGTCTGAGGTGCTGGGCGTGGCTAACACACTAAACCACACCCCTCCAGCTGTCAGTTTTGACAACAGACAGAAATGATGAGCAGGAGGAGTCTGTTATGCCGTAATAACTTCTTTCTGAATGAAACGCCTACTTTACCACATCCAATCAGCTCACAGTAGACAAGCCACGCCCACTGCATTCTCATTTAATGTTCCGCTTCTATAGGAACTGCATCACAATACAAAAAGCGGCAGCATCCAGTTCATGCGGACTGTAAAGTTACTCATTGTTTACTCTCCCTCCACTGGTTATAAACCCGAGTTTAACACAAAAACAGATAATTTGGAGAATGCTAAAACCAGTAGCCATTGACTTCCATAGTAGGAAAAACAAATACTAAGAAAGTCAATGGTTACCGGTTTTCAGCATTCTTCAAAACAGCTTCAGTGTTCAGCAGGAAAAAACTGAGTAAAAGCTGACAGAACGTTCAGTTTTTTGGGGTGAACTATCCCCTTAAATGGATTATTATTTAGTTGACGGTGTAATTTACCTTAACAATGTCCTGCTGACTGACAGAAATGAGTCTGGATACAGGAAGATTCCCTCTCAAAACCTGAAGACACAGCTCCTAAAACACAGTCAGATCAGTGGAATGAACATTTCAAACCTCTCAATGGAGTAGCTTTGGCAGCCCAACACACAAATCACCTTGTTTTGGGGATCTTTGAGGCGGAGGCTGAGATCCTGGCATTTACTCCTGTACTCCTGGTCTGTGGTGTAGCACATGCTGAACATCTCCTTCTCCAGATCCACAGCAAACTTCTCAATCTCATTCTCTGAGAAGATCAACCCGTCACTCTGATTTAACCTGACAAAAGAGGATAGCGGCAGCGTTATAAACAACGACAAATAAATATAGCAGAAAGCCAAGCCAAACAGCATAACTACACATGCACAAGCCACTAGCTTTATCTTTAGTTTAAACTAACATCTCCAATTTCATCAGAGCAACCGGTGTTCATGTTTATGAGTTTCTTGACCAAAATTAGGACTGATTTAGAGATCTGCATTCCCTGTGGCTGTACCGCGGGACCCGACCAGATTTCTTGCAGCACGGGGATACATTTCAGAATTAAACGAGGTAGGTTTGCACATCTGGGTCATCATGTCACACTCCATCCACCAACGCCAGATTGCACCACAGACTGTGCAGGAGCAGGTGGATGCTTTAGTCCAGGTCTGGGAGGAGATCCCTCAGGAGAACATTCACCACCTGATCAGAGGCATGGGGAGGCCATACAAGCACGTGGAGACCTCACAATTACATCAAAGCTGGAGCAGCCTGTAGTGTGTTTTTACACTTCAACTGTGAGTGTAACTCCAAATCCAGACGTCCATAGGCTAATAAACTTGATTTCCTCCTCTGCATCCAGAGCAGCAGCTGAAGGGCTCAGGTGTCTGTTTCAGATACCTCCTGGATGCCTGTTAAAGGGAGGTGTTCCCGGCTTGTCCCATCAGAAGGAGGCCCCGGGACATGCTGGAGGATCTACTGTATGTCTCTCAGCTGGCCTGGGAATGCCTTGGGAACCCCTGGAGGAAGTGTCTGGGGAGAGGGAGGTCTGGGGTTCTGCTGAGAATGCTGCCCCAGTGAGCCAGCCCCAGATAAGCTGAAGCATGAGCTGAACTAATATATATATATATATATAATATATGAATATTTTGGTTTTGTGTTTTTTGCATTTTAACCATTTTTATTTAAATACACAATATTTATAGGCAGTGAGTACACACAAGCAAAAATAAAACGCAAATAAATATGTATATTTGATTTGCGATATAAGTTTAGTGTTGCATGTGATTAATTTAAACACATTTGCATAAGTAGATGAATAGATTCAATCTGTAAATCTGTGTGTGCAGATGTATTGTGGGTCTAGGCATGTCTTATGTCAAGGTTTAGTCTTCTAACCTTTCGAGCAAAACTTTGGTCAGCAAGCAGCGGATGTTTTGTCTGATCAGAAGAGGACTGCAGCGAGGGTCCAAGACCGACACTTCTGGGGATCTGCTGGACACTTCTGGGACTCCGCTGGACGCTGGGGCTCTGCTGGATATTTCTGAGGCTCTGACGGACACTTTCAGGGCACTGACGGGGACTTCAGGGGCTCTGCTGGATATCTCGGGGGCTCTGACAGACACTTCTGGAGCTTTGCTGGATACTTCCAGGAAACTGGCAGGGACTTCAGGGGCTCTGCTGGATATCTCGGGGACTCTGACAGGCACCTCTGGGGGTCCACTGGACACTTCTGGGGCTTTGCTGGATACTTCTGGAGCTCTAGCAGACACTACCGGGGCTCTGATGGACACTTCCGTGGTTCTACTAGAGTCGCTGGATTTTTTGAGGGAAGCTAAAGGGCTTTTACTGAGTGCCCCTTTCAAAAGCTCCAGTCGTGGAGAGCCGGGCATGGTTTTCTTTGCTCGTGCCGGAGTGGATTTCTTCAGTAGCGGAGCCGCGGGAGCCTTTTCAGAACTGGGAGCATCCTGTGGCAAACCTGAAGGTGGACTCTTCATACACAACGGCGCAGGGTCAACATCACTACTGTCTTTAACAGCTGAAAGAAACACAACACATGCATTAAAGTCACAAATAAAAACCTTCTGACAGTTTATTGTTCAGGCAACATTCCTCTAATCAACATTTCATCCAAACAGCCAAGACTAATAGACTTTGAGGACGAGATGTTTTAAACCAATAATATTGCCAGCTTGTGTATCTAAAACCGATTGTATAACAGCAGATCCTATGATTGTGGCCCGTGGTGGGCGTTTCTTTCCATGTCACTCTGAACACAGTCGACCAATTACTGCAGAGGGGGTCAGTGGACCAGACAGGGTCTTCGGACCAATCACAACATACTGGGTCATTGGACCAATACCACCAGAGTGGATCATCAGACCCATCACTGCAGACGGGGTCATTGGACCAATACCAATAGAGTGGGTCATCGGACCAATCACTGCAGACCAATCACATCAGACTGGGTCATTGGACCAATCACTGTAGAGTGAGTATTCTGACCAATCACTGCAAGACTGGGTTATTGCACCAATTACTGGGTCACTGGACCAATCACACCAGTCGGGGTCATCAAACCAATCACACCGGACTGGATCATCAAACAAATCACATGAGTCTGGGTCATCGGAGCAATCACATCGGACTGGGTTATAGGACCAATCACATCAGACCAATCACAAAAGTCTGGGTCATCGAACTAATCACACCGGACTGGGTCATCAAACAAATCACATGAGTCTGGGTCATCGCAACAATCACATTGGACAGGGTCATCGGACCAATCACACGAGTCTGGGTCATCGGACCAATCACATCAGACTAGGTAATCAGATCAATCACATCAGAGTGGGTCATCGAACCAATCACACCGGACTGGATCATTAAACCAATCACTTGAGTCTGGGTCATCAGACCAAGCACACCGGACTGGGTCATCGGACCAATCACACGAGTCTGGGTCATCGGACCAATTACATCCGACTGAGTCATTGGACCAATCACATCAGATTGAGTTATCACACCAATCACACCAGACTGGATCACTGGACCAATCACATCAGGCTGAGTCATTGGACCAATCACAACAGATTCATGCAAAGGAGGGGTTTGGAATAAATTAAATCATCGATGAGTCGTATGAGAGTCGCTGGGATAATCAGGTACCAATAAATGCATTTTACAAGACAATCAAAGTGTTTTTTGATCTTGCATGCAGATCAGCCTGTTGTTGGAGACCCCCAACACCAAAATATGACCCAAACATCCCCTACAGTCCTTAAGATATTCTGAGACCCTGCAGACACACTGCAGAATCTGCGGTTTTGAAGACACTGTGTTCATGTGAACAGGAACTTAATGTGGTCCACTTGTGATTGTATTAACATACATGATTATTAAAATCTGATATAAATAGGGCTGGAGTGTGAAAATAGTCCATGATACATACAGAGTTTGTGATGTTCAGGTGGAGTGGCTGTGGTTGTTTGTGCTGGGTCAGCGACTGCAGATGAACAGACAGATTCTTCGCTCTTTTCTTCTGCTTTACCCTCCTGCTCTCTCTCTGCTGGACTCTTGTTGACCTTCACCTTGAAAAGCTTCGCAAGAAATGATCGTTTCTCGCTCTGAAAGGTGAAAGCAGGAGAGTGAACATTAAACACCAGTGCTGATAAAATCATTCATCACATCTACATTAAAGTTCTTAATTATGATATATATATGTGTGTGTGTGTGCGTATAAACACATGCAAATGTTTATATTTACAGAATAAAAGTCACTTTGTTAAACTGTAGAGTTGAATGTTCAACATCAGATGTGAACAGAATTCACCACCGCAAATAACAAAGCACAGGAGCTGTTCATTAGCAGACATTGTTTACAGAGTGTTTGTGATTATATTCACCTTGAGAGACGGTGCAACAGCAGATTTGACCTCAGGTTTGGGTTCAGAGAGAGTCTTGATGGCGACGGCTGCGTGCTGAACGATACAGCGATGACCGCAGTACACCGACTCCGGCAGGGCATCGCTGCTGCAGCCCGGACCAATGCATTTGGGGGAAACCTCCACCACATTCTGCTCCACCTTTATCATCTGCTGCACATCCACCTGAGATTGACACACAGACTAGATTTAGAAGAGCTGACCGGATCTCTTCTCTACTAATGTTTAGTAGTTACCAGGGGGGTTATTAAGAGCAATCTGTCGTGCTCCATTTATTACTCCACAAAGAGGATCATTTCTGTTAGAGATGCGCTTTTCAGACAGTGTGATGAGAGATGATGATGATGCAGCATTACCATGTTGATTGAGCTGATCTCTTGTTTTAGGCACGGATCGTCAGTCTTCTGGTTCCTGCATGTCAGTTCCCGGTTCTCAGTGCATGATGGACACATATACTCCTCATTTTTCCAAGTCTCAAAGATGCCGACACAGTCCACATGCCGAAACGCTCCACAGGATTTACAGCTGATCGTCAACCTGACAGATGGAGACAGCATTAGTTTGGTAGGAGATCAAAATTAGGGTTAGGTATTGGAAAATATTGGAAAAATCTGACATTTGGATTTTTTTTTTTCTGGGGAGACTAACAGTATTAAGCATGAGAAATTAAATAAATCTCAATGCAAAAAAATACATATTTTCTTACTTTGTCTCGTTTGTAGTCCAAATATCAACAACATTCACAGAGCAAGTTAAAATATTGTTTTGTTTTCAACTTCAGATGTCAAAATGAACAGTGAAAACAAGCTTAATGATCTGCCAGGGCACAGGGTAAGTACAATAATCTTGCTTTTTCGTTAAAATGTTGACATTTTGACTAAAACAACACAAAATTCTAAGTTTTTGCATAAATTCCATATAAATACAGTTATTAAGTACAATTCTATAGCTTCTGCTCAACTATAATGCAGACTAAACATTGCATATCTTGCGATGTGACTATTGAGGATATACACATTGCAATATCCATAATTAAACAACATATCAATATATTTATATATTCATTCATTCATTCATTCATTTACTGGTCGGCTTAGACCCTTTATTAATGTGGGGTCGCCACAGCGGAATGAACCGCCAACTTATCCAGCACGTTTTTATCCAGCGGATGCCCTTCCAGCTGCAACCCATCACTGAGAAACACAAACACACACAAACAAACACACACAAATAAACACACACAAACACACACAAACAAACACAAACACACACAAACAAACACAAACACAAACAAACACACACACACAAACAAACACACACAAACAAACACACACAAACACACACA